>NC_066584.1:339849130-340152160 GCF_024323335.1 Lathyrus oleraceus | reverse complement strand
TATGGACACATTAGAACTGAATATGGGACCTACCTCAAGAAACATAAGAGGAGTCTTGCTTCCACTTGGTCTGATGAAAGTGAAACAGAAGAGTCTACAAATCTTGTGACTGCCTTGACTGGAAGATGGGGTTCTGCTGAAGATTCAAGTAATGATGAAGTAACCTTTGAAGAGTTGGCCACTACCTACAGAGAGTTGTGTCACAGAAGTGCAGAAGTGTGTAGACAAGTTGAAAGCCAGAAGAAACTGATAGCACAGCTGGAGAATGAGAAGGAAGAACATGTGGAAACCATCTCCAAGTTAAAAACTGAAGCTGGATTCTTGAATTCTAAACTAGATGAGATGACCAAGTATGTAAGAATGCTAAACAATGGATCTGACACCTTAGACAAAATTCTCCAGACTGGACAAATAACAGGAGACAAGTCTAGCATTGGGTTTAGTGAATCTAAGCCTGAGTGCAGTTACACTAGTGGCAAACCTAAATCCAAACCTAAGTGCAGCCATACTAATAGCAAACCTGGGATGTCACATCATATGTCACAACATTCTAAAGGAAGACACCAGAAAGGAAAACGCCAAATATGGAGATGTCATTACTGTGGAAAATTTAGCCACATAAAGCCTTTCTGTTATAAGTTGTATGGTTATCCTAGTCCTGCTCATCATCATCCTAGACCCAAACATCATAGACCTGTCAACAAAAAGCAATGGGTTCCTAGGACTAATGTTACAAGTCTGATAGCTCACACTTCCTTTAGAGTTTCAGCCAAAGAAGATTGGTATTTTGACAGTGGGTGCTCCAGACACATGACTGGAAACAAAAACCTGCTAACTGGTCTACATCCTCATGCCGTAAGCTATGTAACCTTTGGTGATGGAGCAAAGGGTGAAATCAAGGGGATTGGTAAGCTTGACTGCCTTGGAGTTCCTGACCTTGACAATGTCCTACTTGTTGAGGGATTGACTATAAATTTAATAAGCATCAGTCAACTGTGTGACCAAGGTCTAAATGTTAACTTCACTAAAACTGAATGTCTGATTACTAACAAAGAAAGTGAAGTGATCATGAAAGGAGTCAGGTCTAAAGACAACTGTTACATGTGAAGTCCTCAAGAAACTGGTTATTATTCAATGTGTACTTTAGCCAAAGAAGAAGAAGTGAAGATATGGCATCAAAGATTAAGCCATCTGCATCTTAAAGGTATGAAGAGGATTATATCTGTTGAAGCTGTTAGAGGAATTCCCAACTTGAAGATTGATGAAGGAAAAGTCTGTGGGGAATGTCAGATTGGAAAACAGACAAGGATGTCACACCAGAAGCTCAGACATGACACCACTTCCAAAGTTTTGGAACTCCTCCATATGGATTTGATGGGACCTATGCAGGTGGAAAGCCTTTGTGGGAAGAAGTATGTGTATGTAGTGGTGGATGACTTCTCCAGATACACCTGGATCAATTTTATAAGAGAAAAATCTCAGGTGTTTGAAGTCTTCAAAGATATTTGTCTCAAACTTCAAAGAGAAAAGGAAAGTCAAGTTATCAAAATTAGAAGTGATCATGGGAAGGAATTTGAGAACAAAAAATTTGTTAAACTTTGTTCTTCAGAAGGAATTCATCATGAGTTCTCATCTCCCATTACTCCTCATCAAAATGGTGTGGTAGAAAGGAAAAATAGAACTCTTCAAGAATCAGCCAGAGCTATGATTCATGCAAGAAATTGACCTACCACTTCTGGGCTGAAGCTATGAATACAACCTACTATGTTCACAACAGAGTGACCTTGAAGAAAGGGACTCCTACAACCCTATATGAAGTATGGAAAGGAAGAAGACCTACAGTCAAATACTTCCATGTGTTTGGTAGTAAATGTTATATCTTAATTGATCGTGAACAAAGAAGGAAGATGGATCCCAAAAGTGATGAAGGAATATTTCTGGGCTACTCAACAAACAACAGAGCTTATAGAGTCTTTAATTCCAGAACAAAAGTAATGATGGAATCTATCAATGTTGTGGTTGATGACCAACAGACTGATGTCACAGACGATGTTGAGACATCTCCAAATGATCCCCCAGCTGATTTCTCAGACAGAAATAATGAGAATGAACCTCCTCAAGCTGAACCTGAAGATGAAAAAATCAACAAAGGACCCTCCATCAGGATTCAGAAGGATCATCCCAAAGATCTCATTATAGGAGACCCAAATAAAGGGGTCACAACTAGATCAAGGGAAGTGATCTTACATGGTTTCTTTGTGTCCAAGATTGAGCCTAGGAATGTCAAGGAAACCTTGACTGATGAGTTCTGGATCAATGCCATACTGGAGGAGTTAGGTCAATTCAAGAGGAATAAAGTATGGGAACTGGTTCCTAGACTTGAAGGAATAAATGTCATAGGTATAAAGTGGGTGCATAAGAATAAATCTGATGAACAAGGGGTGGTTACTAAAAACAAAGCAAGATTAGTAGCACAAGGATATACTCAAGTTGAAGGAGTGGATTTTGATGAAACATTTGCTCCTGTAGCTCGCCTTGAGTCCATTAGACTATTGCTTGGGGTGGCATGTATTCTGAAATTCAAACTGTTCCAAATGGATGTAAAAAGTGCCTTCTTGAATGGCTACTTAAATAAGGAAGTATATGTTGAACAGCCTAAAGGATTCACAGATCCAAATCTTCCAAAGCATGTGTACAGATCGAAGAAATCACTTTATGGTTTGAAGCAAGCTCCTAGGGCTTGGTATGAGAGACTCACAGTGTTCCTCACTAACATTGGATACAAGAAAGGAGGTATTGACAAGACCCTATTTGTGAAGAATGAAGGAGGAAAACTCGTGGTGGCACAAATATATGTGGATGATATTGTGTTTGGTGGGATGTCGGATCAGATGGTTGAACATTGTGTTAGACAAATCCAGTCTGAGTTTGAGATGAGCCTTGTTGGAGAGCTGACCTACTTTCTTGGGCTACAAGTCAAACAGATGGAAGATTCTATCTTTCTATCTCAAAGCAAATATGCCAAGAACATTGTTAAGAAGTTTGGCATGGAGAATGCAAGTCATAAAAGGACACCTGCTCCTACACATGTGAAAGTATCCAAAGATGAAAATGGTGTTAGTGTATATCAAATTCTATACAGAAGCATGATAGGAAGTCTGCTATATCTCACAGCAAGCAGACCTGACATTGCATTTTCTGTAGGTGTTTGTGCTACATATCAAGCTGAACCAAAAGTCAGTCACATAAACCAAGCGAAGAGAATACTGAAATATGTCAATGGCACCAGTGACTATGGGATGTTATATACTCATGGATCTGGATCTATGTTGACTGGTTATTGTGATGCAGACTGGGCTGGAAGTGCTGATGATAGGAAAAGCACATCAGGAGGATGTTTCTTCTTGGGGAACAATTTGATATCATGGTTTAGCAAGAAACAAAATTGTGTGTCCGTATCCACTGCTGAAGCTGAATACATAGCAGCTGGGAGTAGTTGCTCTCAACTGGTTTGGATGAAACAAATGTTGACTGAATACAATGTCATACAAGATGTCATGACATTGTACTGTGACAACCTGAGTGCAATAAATATTTCCAAGAATCCTATTCAGCACAGCAGGTCAAAGCATATTGATATTCGTCATCACTTCATTAGAGAACTTGTGGAAGAGAAAATCATAGCACTGAAGCATGTTACTACTGAAATGGAATTAGCTGACATCTTTACAAAGGCTTTGGATGCTAATCAGTTTGAATGTTTAAGAGAGAAATTGGGGATTTGTATTCATGAGATTTCATAGCAATTAAAGTGGAGTGGAAAAGGGCAACAAAAATATTTTCACAAGTCCAACAAAATGTCACAACATCCGTCTGCTTTTGGTTCAAAACCCACTGATAAATCAAGAACTCCCTCCATGGATTTTCTGGATGAAGATGTTTTGGAAGTTATTCCTCTTTCAGTAATCCCAGGCGACGCCCCTAGCCCTTCTTCCACTGCAGGAAACACTCAAGGTAACTTTTCTGATAACCCTCCACCTAAGGATGACATGCATTATACATATCGTGTCATTAGGAACCTGGTAACAAGGATCCTAAATGAAGAACATTCAGTCAAGGGAGTTTCAACTCCTCTGTCTAGAAGGGACCCCTCATCTGATGTGGAACCTCAATTTGAGAAAGATGATGATTCATCAAGGTCAGAGAAGGATATTGCTACTGAGGGACTGTGTTCTCTAGGAAAAACCTTGCCTAGTAAGAAACCAGTAGATGTTTCTCATGAAACTGCTGAGAAGGTGATTGATTTGGAGGAAGAGAGCTCAGACAAGGAAGATAACACCTTGGTTCATCATTTGAAACCAAGTGTTGCAAAGAAAATGAAGACCAGGAAAGGAAAGTCTGTGGCTGATTCGATGACAGCCAGAACAGGTAAGAAGGCTGCTGTTGTAGGTCCTTCTAAATCATGGAGTAAAGTAGAGGTCAAGAAGAGAAAGGTCAGAGAGAGTTCTGACTCTGAAGATGATGTCGAAGACGATGTCCCAGACATCTCTCCTGCTAAAAAGAAAACTATTAGAAAGTCTCCAGCTAAGGTTGCAGTTGTGCATTTGGACAACATTTCCTTTCATTTGGAAGATGGTGCAGCCAAGTGGAAATTTGTTATATAGAGGAGAGTTGTTATGGAGAGGGAACTAGGGAAAGATGCTGTGGAAGTGAAGGAGGTTATGGAGTTGATCAAGTCTGCAGGTTTATTAAAAACAATTAGTGCATTACCCCAATGTTTTGAAGGTTTAGTGAAGGAGTTTGTGGTGAATATCCCAGAGGATATTTCTGACAAGAATAACAAAGAATTTTGCAAGGTGTTTGTGAGAGGAAGGTGTGTAAGGTTCTCCCCCAATTGTAATCAATAAGTTCCTAGGGAGAGGAACAGAAGGAGATGTTGAGTTAGAGACCACAGAAAATGAAGTCTGTAGGACAATCACTGTTGGTCAAGTCAAGGAATGGCCAAGCAAAAAGTATCTCTCAGTTGGCAAATTGACTGTAAAATATGCTATCTTGCATAAGATAGGTTCAGCCAATTGGGTTCCAACAAACCATATCTCAACAATCTCTTATGCTCTTGGAAGGATTATATATGCTATTAGAACCAAGCTCAACTTTGATTAGGGAAGGTTCATGTTTGAACAAATTGTTAGACATGCTTCCACTAATGCAGTGAAGCTGCCAATTACCTTTCCCTCAATCATTTGTGGAATTATTTTAAGCCAGCAACCTGGTATTTTAAACACAAGTGATATCCCCAGTAGAAGGAAACCTCCATTGTCAATCCATTACAAGTTATTTGAAGGCAGTCATGTCACGGACATTGTCATGACATCTACAATGAAGAAGCCAGCCTCTCAACGTGGCCTGATTACTCAATTGAAAGAAACCTGGAAGGAGTTGGAAATTGGGATTAGGGTGCCTAAGGCTAGGAAAGAGGCTTTAGAGGTTCTCATTAGTAGCTTGGAGCAAGAAGAGATGGATAAGGTTGGTGAAGCCAAGGAGACAGATGCCCACACCTCAAGTGAGAGGTCTAATTCTCAAGATCAATCTAGTGGCAGTTCTGGATTTGAAGGTGAAGAAGATGCTACCTCCTCAGACTAAGTTGTGGTGTTGATGGTCCCCCTATTATAATGACATGTGTGTTCTGGATGACGTTTTGGATGCTTGGATGATTTGTTGTTTTTCTGTTTGATGTTTGTAAGTTTTGGCAGTCTTTCTGATGCCATGATGTAATATTTGGGCTCTTTATGAGTTCCCTGGATTTCTGATTATCTCAGCTATTGCAGCTGTGTATAATTTGGTTATGTACCACCTGGCATTGTGTTCTAACATTTTATATGTTATAACATCCTTCGTGACATTCTCTGCTGGACTGATTGACATTTATTTTGTCTAATTGGTCACTTTGGTCTATTTTGACTAAAAAGGGGGAGAAGTTATTGTGTGGAAAGCTGCATGAAGATGTGGAGAGCTGCAATTATTATGTGCTGATGTAGCTAGCTAGGCTAAACAGATGACAGCTGATGATGTTGAACAGAATGATGTTCTGTGATGTTGAAGGAGATGTCTGAACAAAATAATGTTCTGTGGTGTTCAGGTGATGTTGAAGGAGATGTCAAAGGGTGACTCTGAATGTTACATGTGCTGTTGTAGTTGAAGGAGATGTCTGTGTTGAACAGACTTAGGGGGAGAAGAAGTACCCATGTACATGTGTGTATTACTAGTTGCTATTATAGCTAGTAATTGTGTTTGCTTCTGCTGCTGCTTAACTGTTGTTATGTTGTTTAACTACTGAAGTGTTTTTTCTTGTGAACAAATGGACTAATATATGTTTTAGCCAAAATTTGCCAAAGGGGGAGTTTGTTGGTTCTAAGTGTTGGCAGCAATTTTGGTAAAACCTAGAGTGTTCACAAGTTGTCACATGTGATGTCTTAACATAAGATATCTTGTACCCGTTGGATGTTTAAAATATAATTATGCAGGATTGTTCTAGGATGTCAGACCCGATGTCATGACATCTGTATATAGAACATTCAGTATGAATGTTATGTATTATGTGATTGCATTTTTAATGGCAATCTGTGTATGATTGATGAGTTAATTGAACACGCTATCAATCAATAATTATAACGTGATTCACTTATTTTCCAAAGAGATCTAATCAACTGTCATGAGAAGATTTAAATGGAAAATAGTTTTAGGGTTTTAGGATGTCCAAGCCCAACCAATTGCTTCTATAAAAAGGACATGGAAAACCTGATTTGATACACAAGAAATAACGAACGAAATATTGAGAGAGAATAAGGGTTTTAGTCTTGTGTGGTTGTGTGAATTGTAAGCCATTCAATTCATCCATAGATGATTGAATTGGTCTGATTTTTGAGTTGTAATTTGTCACTCAAAGCTTCAAAGTTGTTAAGTAAGATCAAGTGTGTGTCTTTGAAGAGTGTCTTCTTTTCATTGTAATTCTTGTTTAATATCACTGGTGTGATTGAGGGGGAGTGAGTCGAATCCCATATCTAAGAGTTCTTAGGTAGAAGTCACACGGGTAGAGATTAGGTGAAAAAGACTGTAACTTGTGTTGTTTACTGAGAGTCTTTGAACTGATTCTATTTTAGTGGATTTCCTTCCTGGCTTGGTAGCCCCCAGACGTAGGTGAGTTGCACCGAACTGGGTTAACAATTACTTGTGTCTCTTGCATTACTGTTCTTTATCTTTTATCCTGTTTCTATTGTTCAGATATTAGTGTCGTTACATTACCTTCGATATCTCATATCTAATACCAAAATTTCAAGACATATGGCTTGACACTTAGAAAAATTTTGATATGTCAAATTTTTCCAAACTTCCACCTCAATTTTCTCCAAGTTCCAAACTCCAAATTAAAAAGTGTTCAACATCAAACTTCTTCCTCTTGATCTCGCCTTTCCAAAGAACTTAAACTCATCCATTTTGGGCTTGAAATGCATAGGCTTTGCATGGCTTAAACAGGCTGATATCATTTGGCATGGATCCAACTTCAAGCATCAATGTTCAATTGCCTTGCATTCCAAGCTTGCTTCAACACATCTGATCATTCATTTTGGACTTCAAACCATCATTTCATGGGCCTATGCGCGCCCATGCACCATGCTATCATCATTTGCCAAATTTGGAAGGTTGAAAAGAGTGTGCAAATATCACATGGATTTGGCTATATATACAGCTGCATTTGCTAAGAAATCACACACATATTGAGCCAGCTTTGAATCTCCATTGAAAACCCCTCACTCTCATTGGATAACCCTGACAAATTCATTTGAATTTGAGCTTGAATCTCCACTGTTTTGGAATTCAATTCTCCATGAGTCCATTGCTTCTAAACCTTTCCATTCCTCTCCTGTAAGCAATTGAAGTGAAGCCAAGCACGATTCAGATCAAGATCCATAGTGTTCAGACCTCCATTCGTGCTCAGTGATATTTTTTCTTTAAGATCATATCCCTGTTTTGTATTTTGGTGATGGTTCATGTTGCCCAGTCCGGTGGAGCTCGCCGGAGAAGACAACCAGAGCTCTGGCTCCGGTGATGATGTGTCTTGAGTCTGGACCATGGGATACATCTTCCACGTTTTAATCTTAACCGTTCCTTGTGAATACCATGTGTACAACGTTGTTGACTTGGACATAGGTGGAATGCGCGTGATGGATCATCAGATCTGCCACCTCAGTTAATAAGGGAGATCTGATGGTCCACGTTTTTTTGGATTTTCCGAATTTCATTTTAATTCCATTTTCTTCAATAATTCATAATAAATTTAATATTGATCCAAAAAATATGGGACTTTCACCAAAAATTATTGTTTGGGTCATTACTAATATTTTTAATGAATTAAATGATTTTTCATTTGTTTTTAATTGCTTAAAAATATTTTTAAGTGTCCAAAAATTATGAAATTATTTCTCCAAGGTCCTTTGACCTTGTTTGACCTATGATAAGTCTCATGGCCATTTATTTGGTGTTTTGATGAGATTTTAGGATTTGGACAAAACATATTTGAATTTAATGTATTATTTTATTATTTTTAATTGAATAAATGTCATTTTAATTGTGTTGACCATTTGTATTGACTTAATTGAGTTTCTTATTTATTGTTGGGCCTTAGTCAAGGTTGATTTGACTTGGTCAAGTTAATATTATTGGATTTAGGGGATTGATGGAATGTACATTCCATCTCCCAAAATGAATGAATAATATTAATTTGGTAAAAGTCTTCCTTTGACCAATTTGTGATCTCATTCATCCCCTTCCCTCTTCATATAATTCCCCTTCTTCATCCATTCATTTCCAATTGGTCAATGACATCTCAAAGTCCTAATGCTAGTTGATTGAAAGATTAACATGAGTATGGATGAAATTAGGTGACACCTTTTGCATATTTTTTTTGTGTGTGGTATGTTTAATGAGCATAGTTCATAATACTATGTCTCCAACATGCATTAACACTAAAAGTCTATTGCCCGACCTCAAATAGTTATGACTTCTACATAAGTCCAATTACAATTGCTTACATAGCGCTAAATTTGTGATACAAAAGGCATAAGCATTCTAGTTAGTGAGATTGTAAGTCTCCCCTCTTCCATGGTATTGTATGGAAACTTGGCCTTCTTTCCTTCCTATTGGAAGATGTTTTGGTTCAAGGATCCATGCTTGTGGCAAGTGGGTTGAGTGTTCTCCAAAGAATGTCTTGAAATCAAAAGCCAAACAAAACTAACTACTAACTTACTTACCATTAACTTTTAATTTCAAGTCTTTACTTTAATGCAATTTACTTTTAGCACTTTATTTCATTTGCCATTATACATATCATTCTAATTGTTTATGTTAATGTAATTTTCACTTTGTCCATTTAGACCATATTGTGTGATATTATTTTGTTTGTATATACCTTGTTTTCTTGTGTGGTCTTTGACCATTAATGTACATAATAACAACAAAAACCCTAAAAGATTTTTGAGTCGATTGTTGGTTTGATTTTGCCCAATTGGACTTAGAACTTAGGCAACATTCCTTTGCTAATGGACTTGGTCAACGCCAATTTGTTGAAGAATCAAGTACTTGCAATTTGAAATTCATCTGATACATCATTCAAGATCTCTCCAGTTCATCTGCAACATTGATCATTGTTAAGCTGTTATGTTAAACCTGTAACTTGTGGAATTCATCTGCTACATAGGCTATTTTGAAGAAGATCATGAAGTGGATAAGCTTGGATGAGGCCATATTAATTTGATGCCTTTTCTCTCCAAGATTGATATAATTGTGCATTTGTTTGTTGCTTGAATCTAAAAGTCCAAGGGAATTCTGGGTTTCTATTGACATACTTATCCATTAGATTGCTCCCATTTGGTCAGATCTTTTCAACTTTAAACTTTTAAATTTTTGTGCATAGGGTAGTCTCTTCATCTTCTCCCCATTTCTTTAATTTCAAAATCTCTCCCTCCATTTTCAAAACCTTCTTTGTGTGAACTACTTTTGTTCTAAACTTAGACCACTTTTGCAAAAGGTAGAAACTTTAATTTCAAAATCTCTCCCTCCATTTTCAAAACCATTTTTAGGCCTTTGTGCCTTACAAACTTAAATTTTATTAAAAACAACACACTCATTTTGAAATTTCAAGCACGAACTACGAGTTTTTGATCCCTTATTCTTATGTTGGTACGTAGGCACAAGACCGAAGTTTTTGTCAAACATAAAAATATAATTAATGAATTCTTTTCTCATCCCCCCATTCTATTTGTTTGTAAACATCACTTTGTACCAAATACATATGTGTATCACCTCAAATTTGCACCTCCCATTTTGTATATACATTTTCATTTTAGGTCATTAACATTGCATTGTTCATTGCATAGTCCATCAAGTCATCAGTCAGACTGGCATCAGGAGATTCAGTTGTGCAAGGCATCAAGTGCATTCTTCATGAGATCAAAGCCTTAGGGTTGGTATAATGAGTTCACATGACCCAAGGATTATTTTGAAGTGGTTTGGCCAAGTATTGAAGGCTCAGAGCTCATCAGTCAATGTACAAATCATCTGAAACCCTAAAAAGTCAACAGAAGTCAATTGTCAGTTCAACTATGGATTTGGAGGTGGGAGATGGTTAGAGATGCCTCATTCATGTGGGAACAAGTCTCATTTGACATTTCAAACATCAACATTGAAGGATTTGAAGTCAGATCAAGACTTTCCAAAAATAGTAGGTGACCTGTAATTTGAATTTGCCAAAAATGGAAAGGTTTTCAACTCAAGATTACATCATCAAGAAAGCTTCAAATGAAATTTTGTCCAACATGAAAGTTGAATATCTTTCTCTCCCATTTCCAAAAAGTCCAAGATCAAGGATTTCTCATGTGTGGTTGAGGCGATATGATCAAAACATGGCAAAGTATGGTTTGAACTTCAAATGGGCATAACTTTCAAACCCAAACTCCAAATTGGATGGCTCTTTTTGCATTGTTCTTATTTTGACCTATAGTTTCCAAATCTTGCATTACATGGCATGCATTATCATCATATGAACATTTGCCATTTCACTTGATTTTTGGAGGGAAAAATTAAAGTTTAAATTTGGTGCATTGTTTAATCATTCCACCACCACCAATAGCTCCAAAACAGAATTTTAAGTGAAATTAAGTGAATTTTCGTGTACTGTTCACATGCATCCCATGCACAAGGGTGAAAATACAAATTTTGCACATACACCACATTCTTGCTAATTCACTTAACATTTGGCTAAGCATGATTAGGAGAGTGATTAGTAGGAGGTATATAAATGAAACCCTAACTGTTTCAGCATTAACAACATTCATAATTTCAGATCTAGAAAAATCATCAAACTTTTTCTCTCAAATTTTCTTTCAATTTCTTCAAACAAATTGCACGTCTCTTGGTTGATTCAGCATTCTGAAGCATCATTGAGCAAGTTTGAAGGTAGAATTCAAGAGAATCGTGGCACATGGAAGCATATTCAAAGCATTGAAGCAACCATGGTGAATCCAAATTCTGGCAAAATCGTGTGCAATTGAGCTCTATTTTCTCTTCCAATCACTTGTACAAGCATTGTAGAAGGACTGTTGAGCATCACAAGGCCAGAATTCATCCAATTCCAGTTCTGCTTCTTGAAGAGGTTACAAATCGCACCTCATAATTTTAAATTTCCTTGCCATCTTATGATAGATCTAAGTATGCTGAGTAGTTTAAGCTTTGAATCGTGCAAATCCATGCTGTTTTGAGTGAGATATGGCTGTTTGAATTTTTGGTGATGAATCTTCTTCACTTCGATCCATGCATGCTTGGTTGTTTTTTGTTGATTTGTTTGTGGATTCAGGATGTATGATGCAAGATCTACACAATGATATGCTCGTTTTTAATTTCTGGAACTTTTGAGATTTTTCTGGAAAAATTGGATGAAGATCTTCATGATCTTCATCGTGTTCTTCATGTGTTCATGCTGATTTCCAGTTTCCGGCGGATTTAATTGCCAGTTCATCATGTTTCCTGCGGATTCTTTTTATGCCATGCATGTTGTTTGTCTAGGGTTAGCGCGTAATTGGTCCACATGTTTGCCACTTGTGTGCCACGCCATGCCTTGCTTGCATATTGATTCGCTCTCACTCGTTTGACCGCGCCACACAAGCATTGACCATGCCAGGTCAATTAATGAAACGCTGTGTCTCATGCTTGGCGCGCATCAGTTTGAATTGAAGTTGGGTTCGATCCTTGGCTTCATCATTTGTTCACATCCTTCATTCATTTTCTCACATATTCATGTGCTTGCTTCACATATCATTTTTCAATTTTTTTTCAACTTCACAAATTCATATCTAATTGAATATTGATCCAAAAATTATGTGGTTTTTTGCATTATGTTGCATTTTCTGTCTAGTATTTTTTGATCATTTTTCCATAAATTGTGCCTGGCCTGGAAATTATTTTGCCTAAGGAGTTTGAACATGTATGCATTCTTGACCTTGCCTTGCCATATCATTTGTGAAATACTGAAATTTTATCCAATGCTTATGAAATTTTGCATGCTATAACTAGACTCATTGCTTGACATTTTGGTGTTCATTTGGTATTTTTACCATTTGCCATTGCTATTTTATGATCATGCTAAGGTAGGTATGACAATTTGTGTCACACCTTGTGATGTTCAACTTGATTGATGAGTTTGCCATGCCAAATGATATCCAATTGCCTTGATTTTCTGTATGATGCATATTATGGATGTTGTGATTGCTCATGATTTTTGTTGGAATTTTTAGAGTCATTTCTGATTTAATTGAGATTTTTCATTCTAGTGGTTTGGACTCACTGTTTGGATTGTGACTTTCAGGTTAAGAAGCTCATTGCCATGATTGGAGTTGCTCACTCATTTGAGTTGATTAGTTGATTGATGTTGGCTAATATTGAGTTGTTTTGTAGGTTGATGCCAAGTTATTTGTGTTGTGCCCATTGGCTTGTGCCTTGCACATTGATGCTTGATGCTTTGTCTGACTGTGTACTATTTCCTGTTGACTATTGTCTGTCTGTTTGTTTGACTTGTATACTGATTGGGTTAGATTTTTTCCAGGTACCTAAGTTGCTTTGAGTTCTTTTTGAACCTGTTTTTGCTTTGCTTGGTTGCTTAACCACTGAGGTATAACTCTTTGACTGCATGTAGTCTGGAAGACCTGTCCTATTATGTGGGCAGGCACCTGTCTGAAGCCCTCCTTAAGAGGCAATGCTTGTGAATGTTTATCTTTGTGCCAAGCAGGTAAAGACCTCTTAAGAGGCAATTGGCAGATAAAAGAGATGTGCAATCCATCTCCTGCTAGTCAGTGTGTCATCCACTTTGCTCACACCATGTGTTGATGCATTGTGGATATTAACCCAAGATCCATGTTGTGTCAGTCATATATGGAGAAGAGTTCCTACTTTCTGAACTCCCACACTTTCATCTGTCTGAAGCTCTCCCAGGCCAGGGATAAGAGATGTGAGGTCTTACCCTCACTTCCTATTTCATCTGCTTCACCCTAACTCTCAATGTTAGGGTTAAGAGCTAACATCACCCTGTTACAGTGGCTTGTTTGTCGAGGTTGACATGACCCCTTGACTAAAGCCTAGCCTTATGTGAGCCCACTTTGTTTGTATATAGTGTGTGCTAATTGTGTGTATGTTTGCTTTGCTTGTGCTGTTTAGGATAGCTTGCTCCCTGTGCAAGTTAGATAGAAACCTTAACATAGGGATCGTATGCATGACAACTTCTAGGCTCGAGTCGTAGTCTCCCTAGTAGTTGGTGTCTCCCTTTGTATCTGGTTAGGCTAGTCCTTTTTCCCTGCGTAGGGGAACTACGTCGCCCTGATCCTCATACCAGATGAGGTATGTAGGCAGGAGATGAGTTGATCTCTCCGGGCGCCCTTTTGCTTTTTGTCTCTTTGTGTTGAGTTGGAGTCTGACGTAAGTCCTGCGATTGGCAGTCGGTTTCCTGTGTTTGTTTGTCGTGTGCTTGGAGTCTAATGTAAGTCCAGCGATTGACATTTGGTTTCCAGTGTGGGTTTGTTGGTTCGGAGTCTGATGTAAGTCCAGCGATTGGCATTCGGTTTCCTTGTTTGCCTGTTTGTGTGGAGTCTGACGTAAGTCCAGCGATTGGCAGTCGGTTTCCTGTGTGGTTTTGTTTGGCATGCGTTAGCCGAGCTACGAGTGCTCTGATTCTTCTTCTGTCAGAGAAGATACGTATGCATAGGATGCGACATCCTAGCAAGCATGTTTCCCCCTGTCCCGAACTACGTCGACTCTGATGTCTATGCCTGACAGACTACGTAGGCCCAGGATGCGATATCCTGCCGAGTTAGTTTCTTTTGTCGTTCTTTGTTTCCTTCCAGCCTTGTGTGTGATGTTTGTGAGCAGTTTTAGCAACCTTATCCTTTCTTTTGAGCATGGATCCCGTCGAGTACGACGGATGCGTAGGGGTGCTAATACCTTCCCTTCGCATAACCGACTCCCGATCCCATCTCTCTCTGGTCGCGAGAGCATGTCTTTTTCAGGTTTACTTCGAGCGTTTCCTTTCCCTCTTTTGGGATAAATAACGCACGGTGGCGGCTCTGTTGTTTCATTTTCCCGCCGGTTTTTCGCGTAATGCGACAACTGGCGACTCTGCTGGGGACTAACAGAAGTTGACCTCTTGCTGGTCCATCTTCCCTAAGCGAGTCTCTCCTAGCGCTCTCTAGGATAGGGTTTGGTTGCTTTTGCTGTTTCATTTATTGCATTCATTTATTTATTGTTTGCATTTATGTTTGCATTTATGTTTGCATTCATCATATATTCATCTGGCTGTGCTGTGTTTGTCTCTCTGTTGGGTGGGAGTTACATAAGGTAAAAAGCCCAATACCCAGGCTATGAGTGAAATCTAGGACACCTAGGAATAGAGTGATTCATGGGAAGCGGGTGGTATTGCGCCACTTAGCGGAACATTGATATCACGAGCAGTTCAGACTCTAATGGGGTATTATCGTTACATACTTCGGGTGTGTATATGATGATATTCTATGAAAGGGTTATTTATGATGCGTTTCTCTCGACCTTACCCTGGCCTAGATGACACCCGTGAGTGGGGAGGGAATGATCATTATTACAAGTACAGTTGGTGACTTATCGGTGACTTGTTGGTGACTTGTGGTCCTGATGGTGACTTGGTTCTTCAGATATGGGTCTCAGACGACTTTGGGTTTCAGATGAATTTATGGTTCCGAGTTCAAGCCGAAGCTTTGATCCTGTGCTCCGAGATACACAGCCAGCCAGTCTTGTCTGCATCATTTGCATCATAGCATGTTTATTTTCAAAAAAATAATGCATTGAAAAAAAAGTCAAAAAAAAAGAAAAGAAAAAAAGCTAATCTCTGCATGCATATCATTTCTCAGGTTCATTCAGGAGTTCGATTCACTGTGAGAGATGGCAACAGTCCCAGAGTTGAAGCGGAAGACTTGCTCCTACAGTTTTCACCATGAGCCTTTGACGTCTCTGATAGAGTTGAGCAACCTTGTGACCAGTGGTAATCAGAAGGGGTTTGTTGATCAGTATGGGGATTTGTTAACACTATTGAGGATGGTAGTAGATCCAGTGCCGTTGCAGACTCTTCTACAGTTCTACGACCCAGAGCTCCGTTGCTTCACCTTTCAGGATTATCAGTTAGCGCCTACTCTGGAGGAGTACTCCATTCTGTTGAATGTCCCGATCCGGTATCAGGTTCCTTTCTTGGATGTGCCTAAGGAGGTTGATTTCAGAGTTGTTTCCAGAGCTCTCCATTTGGGTATCAAAGAAGTCAGTGACAATTGGAAGTCCAGTGGAGATGTTGTAGGGTTGCCTCTGAAGTTCCTGTGGAGGATATCTAGAGAAGAAGCAGAGAAGGGAAATTGGGAAGCTTTTCATGCTCAGTTGGCTATCATGATCTATGGGATTGTCTTGTTCCCGAGTATGCCCAATTTTGTGGACTATGCTGCAGTCATTATCTTTCTTGGAGGAAACCCGGTTCCTACTCTGTTAGCTGACATTTACTATGCTATTCACAGTAGGCATGGTAAGGGTGGAGCTATCAGATGTTGCCTTCCGTTGTTGCTCAGATGGTTCTTGTCTCTCCTGCCAGTCAGTGGACCTTTCGTGGATGCTCAGAGCACTCATAAGTGGACTCAGAGAGTTATGTCTCTTACCTCCTATGATATCAGGTGGCAGTCATACCGGATGGATGTGCGTAATGTCATTATGAGTTGTGGAGAGTTCCGTAATGTGCCACTTGTAGGGACTAAGGGTTGCATCAATTACAATCCGGTTCTTTCTCTTCGCCAGTTGGGGTTTGTGATGAATGGAAGACCACTTGATGCTGAGATAGCTGAGAGTGTGTATTTTGAGAAGCGGAGTGACCCTGTTAGATTGGAGCGAGTGGGAAGAGCTTGGAAGACCATTGGTGTTAAGGATGGAGCTGTTCTAGGGAAGAAGTTTGCCATTGCTATGCCTGACTACACTGAGTGGGTCAAGAAGAGAGTGGAAACTTTGTTGTTGCCCTATGATAGGATGAAGCCCTTGCAAAAGCAACCACCTTTGATCCTTGCTGAGAGTGTACCTGCTGAGCAGTACAAGCAAGCCCTGATGGAGAATCGTAGGTTGAAGGAGAAGGAGCAAGACACCCAGATGGAGCTCTACAAAGCCAAAGCTGATAAGTTGAACTTGGATCATCAACTCAGAGACATGCAGGGTGTAGATGCTAGTGGAGTAAAAAGCAAGAAGAGGTCCTATGAGGAGATGGAGATGCTATTGAATGCAGAACACCGAGAATGCTTGAGGTTGCAGAGGGATGAAGCCAGTTATCAGAAGAAGATAAGAGACCTGGAGAAGCAACTCAGAGACAAAGACATCCAGTTGAAGAAGGAAGCTGATTTGAGATGTGCATCAGAGAGGCAACTTGGAGGAGAAGTTGTGGAGCTCAGAAGACAATTGAAGGAGAAGCTCACTCCCTTGCCAGAATGTTCAGAGTGTGACCTGTTGATAGACCAGTGCCACTACCTGAAGACTCTCATTCCTGGAGGCCGTTTGTCTTAGCTTGTATCTCTGATGTGTATGTTGAGAATCACCTCCAGGCTTGTTGGATGGGATTCATTGTTGTACTCCAATTATTTGGATCTTTGTTGACTTTGTTGTATGATCCTTGTTGCTCATATCTATAGATGAGATTGTTGGTGTTTCACCTTGTGCTCATTATCTTGTGTTGCTTTTGTGTTGTTCTTGTTGCAGGTTGCCATTTCTTAGAGATGAATTAGGCTCTTTAAATGCCTGAGAAATGAACATATCATGTGCATCATACGCATCATTAGCATCATACACATATCATTTTGCATAACAGGTGTTCTTGCTCGAGACTTCTCACTCTGGTTCCTGTGTCAGGCAGGATAGTTGATCAACGTCCGCACCGCTACTCAACCAGATTGAATCATCAGAGGAATATGGACCAGGTTCAAGCAGAATTGGCTGAGATGAGGGCTAACATGGCCCAATTCATGACGATGATGCAAGGGGTTGTTCAGGGGCAAGAGGAGCTGCGTGCCTTAGCCCAGAGACAAGAAGTTGTGCTCCCACCGCCTAGCCGTGCTTCACCAGTGGGTGTCCCGGTTCATGATAATGCTGTTGCTGCTGCTCCCGTCAATGACTACGCCGTGGGGGATGATTTGAGTGGTATTAGAATCAACGGACAGCCTCTTGTTGCAGAGACTATTAATGCCAGAGCTACCCGGGCTCCGATTCGCCATCCTGCTCCGTTGGTAGACCGGCAGGAGGACATGTTCACTCTGCTCAGTGAAGACGATGATGTGGGGAGAGTCGAAGAGAGGGATCGGAAAGTTGATGCCCTTGCTGAGAAAATCCGAGCTATGGAATGTCAAAACTCCCTTGGGTTTGATGTGACCAACATGGGGTTAGTGGAAGGGTTGAGAATCCCTTACAAATTCAAAGCGCCCTTGTTCGATAAATACAACGGTACTTCTTGCCCTCGCACCCATGTGCAGGCGTACTACAGGAAGATCTCTGCTTATAGAGATGACGAGAAGGTGTGGATGTATTTCTTCCAGGATAGCTTGTCTGGGGCTTCCTTGGATTGGTACATGGAACTGAAGAGAGATTCTATCCGCTGTTGGAGGGATCTGGGTGAGGCCTTCTTGAGGCAATATAAACATAACATGGACATGGCGCCGAGCCGGACTCAGTTGCAGAGTCTTTGTCAGAAATCAGGTGAAAGCTTCAAGGAGTACGCCCAGAGGTGGCGTGAGTTGGCTGCCAGAGTACAACCCCCTATGCTGGAGAGGGAGTTGACCGATATGTTTATCGGTACTTTACAAGGTGTATTCATGGACCGGATGGGAAGCTACCCGTTCGGTAGTTTTTCAGATGTGGTGATATGCGGGGAGAGGACAAGGAGCCTGATCAAAGCTGGAAAGATTCAAGATGTGGGTTCCTCGTCTTCCAAGAAACCATTTGCTGGGGAACCTCGCAGGAGAGAGGGTGAAACCAATGCCGTGCAACACCGAAGAAGTGCAAACAGAAATCAGTATCACCAGGTTGCTGCTGTAACAATCCCAGCACCTCAACCACGTCAACAACATCAACAACAGAGGGTTCAACAGCCGCAACAGCAACAACAACAACAGCAACGTCCGTATCAGCCTAGATAGAGGATGCCTGATCGATGTTTCGATCCGTTGTCGATGATCTATGCTGAGTTGCTACCTGAGTTGCTCAGGCTAGGGTTCGTGGAGTTGCGTACCATGGCTCCGTTGACAAAAATACCACCTGGGTATGATGCCAACGTTCATTGTGATTTCCATTCTGGTGCACCGGGGCACCACATTGAGAACTGTCGGGCTTTTCATCATAAGGTCCAGGACCTAATTGACGCTAAAACTATCAATTTCGCTCCTCTGTCGAATGTTGTGAATAACCCTATGCCTCCGCATGGTGCACACAGAGTGAACAATGTTGAAGGGGGAGAAGCTGAAGACTTGGTGGTCAGTGTTGAGGATGTCCAGACATCGCTGTGTGTTATGAAGGACCGTCTGTTGAATGGGGGAGTATTCCCGGGCTGTTTTGGGGGCTGTGTAGAGTGTGCAGAATCAGAGAATGGTTGTGATCAGTTGAAGACTGGTATTCAAAATCTGATTGATGAGGGATGTTTGCAGTTCAGTCGGGCCGAGAAAGATCGTGGGGTGGTGTCAACCGTCACCATTTATTTTAAACCATCCGAGGGACGTAGCCAGAGGACTGTTAATGCGCCTACAACCAGTGGTACTCCTGTTACCATTTCTGCTCCTGTAACCGTCAGTACTCCAACTACTATTGTTGTGTCTGGTAGAAGACCTGTTGAGAATAGTAGGGCTGTACCGTGGAAATATGACAATGCCTACCGCAGCAACAGAAAGGCTGAAAGTCAGATTAGGCCAGTTAATAGAGCTCCAGTGACGATTAGTTTGCCAAGTAGAACTCCTGTGGTTGCGAGTCCAGTTGTGGACAATGTTGGAGGACCAGGAGGGTTTACCAGAAGTGGCCGTTTGTTTGCTCCGCAACCGTTGAGGGACAACAATGCCGAGGCTCTTGCCAAGGCTAAAGGTAAACAAGCCGCGGTTGAAGAACCTGCTCAGAAGGAGGCGCCTGAGGGTTCATTTGAGAAGGACGTGGAGGAGTTCATGAAGATAATCAAGAAGAGTGACTACAAGATTGTAGATCAGTTGAATCAGACTCCGTCCAAGATCTCTATACTCTCATTGCTCCTATGCTCTGAGGCACACCGTAATGCCTTGTTAAAGATGCTGAATCTCGCTTACGTGCCTCAAGAGATATCTGTCAACCAACTGGAGGGTGTTATTGCTAATGTAAGCACCAGGCATGGTTTGGGGTTCACCGATTTGGACTTGACGCCTGAAGGGCGTAACCATAACAAGGCCTTGCATATTACCATGGAGTGCAAGGGCGCAGTGTTGTCTCATGTGCTGGTAGACACTGGCTCGTCTCTGAATGTGTTTCCCAAGAAGATCCTGGGTAAGATTGATGTTGAGGGGGTTGTGCTCACTCCGAGCGATCTGATTGTGCATGCATTTGATGGATCCAAACGGTCTGTTTTTGGTGAAGTCACGTTGCCGGTTAAGATTGGTCCGGAGGTATTCGACATTGTCTTCTATGTGATGGACATCCAACCCGCATATAGTTGCTTATTGGGGCGTCCTTGGATTCACGCAGCTGGGGCAATTTCGTCGACTCTCCACCAGAAGCTGAAGTATGTCTGGAACGGTCAGATTGTGGCCGTGTGCGGTGAAGAAGATATTCTGGTGAGTCACCTATCCTCTTTCAAGTATGTAGAGGTGGATGGCGAGATCCATGAAACTTTATGCCAGGCGTTCGAGACCGTTACTCTTGAGAGGGTAGCTTTTGCTGAGCAAAAGAAGCCAGGTGCCTCAATTGCATCGTACAAGCAAGCTGTAGAGGTTGTCAACTCTGGCAATTCAGAAGGCTGGGGCAAGATGGTGGATTTGCCTATCAAAGAAGATAAGTTCGGAATTGGTTATCAACCTCTGCAGGCGGAGCAGATTGAGCAGACAGGTCCAAGTACCTTTACCAGCGCTGGGCTGATGAATCACGGTGACGTCTTTGCAGCCAGTGGTGAAGACAGTGACAGTTATTGTGATCTAGACAACTAGGTTCGCCCGTGTGCACCAGGGGAGTCGATCAACAATTGGACGGCAGAAGATGTGGTCCAAGTTACTCTTCAAACAGAGTAATTTTCTTTTGTTTTTTCATTTTGCACAAAACCCTACGTTCTGCCCAAGGCGTAGTGGTTCATTGTAGGGCCTCATCATGTTTTTCAATGATATCATTAATAAAGGACGTTTTGCAAACAATTTTGTGATCCCTGTCTTTCTATTTTTGTTTTCATTTTTAAAAAAAAATAAAAATGGCAATGTTTTGTTTTTGTGACTTTCTTGAACTCTTTTTTCTAAAACAAAGCATTAAACATGCAGAAGTGATCTCACGGAATCCACTATGAACAATTCTGTTATGGCTCAGTATGATTTCGATAATCCCATCTACCCTGCTGAAGAGGAGAGTGAAGAAGAATGTGAACTCCCTAAGGAATTGGTTAGATTGTTGAAGCAGGAGGAAAGGGTCATCCAACCTCATCAGGAGGAGTTGGAGATTGTTAATCTTGGTACTGAGGACGCCAGAAAAGAGATCAAGATCGGGGCTGCTTTGAAGGCAGATGTCAAGAGAAGGTTGATTGAGATGCTGAGAGAGTATGTGGAGATATTCGCCTGGTCGTATCAAGATATGCCTGGGTTGGATACCGATATTGTGGTGCATAGACTACCTCTCAGAGAAGATTGTCCTTCGGTCAAGCAGAAGCTTCGGAGAACTAGTTCTGATATGGCTGTTAAGATCAAGGAAGAGGTTCAGAAGCAGTTTGATGCGGGTTTTCTGTCAGTGACTACTTATCCCCCGTGGGTGGCCAACATCGTTCCCGTGCCGAAGAAGGATGGCAAAGTCAGAATGTGTGTCGATTACCGGGATTTGAACAGAGCGAGTCCGAAAGATGATTTCCCATTACCTCACATTGATGTATTGGTTGATAACACGGCTCAATCCTCGGTTTTCTCTTTCATGGACGGTTTTTCTGGTTATAATCAGATTAAGATGGCGCCAGAGGACATGGAAAAGACGACATTCATTACACCTTGGGGCACGTTCTGCTATAAGGTGATGCCATTTGGGATGAAGAATGCCGGTGCTACCTATCAGAGGGCTATGACGACTCTCTTTCATGACATGATGCACAAAGAGATTGAAGTGTACGTGGATGATATGATTGGGAAGTCGCAGACAGAAGAGGAGCACCTGGTGAATTTGCAGAAGTTGTTTGATAGGCTGAGAAAGTTCAAACTGAGGCTGAACCCGAACAAGTGTACGTTTGGTGTGAGATCTGGGAAGCTGTTAGGCTTCATTGTCAGTGAGAAAGAGATTGAGGTTGATCCAGCAAAAGTAAAAGCTATACAAGAAATGCCTAAACTGAAAACTGAAAAGCAGGTTCGTGGGTTTTTAGGGAGATTGAACTACATTGCACGATTTGTGTCTCACCTAACTGCCACGTGTGAACCGATATTCAAATTGCTAAGAAAGAATCAAGCAATCAGGTGGAATGATGACTGTCAGAAAGCTTTTGACAAGATAAAAGAGTATTTACAGAAACCTCCAATCCTTATACCTCCAGTTCCTGGGAGACCTCTGATAATGTACCTGTTAGTGACTGAGAACTCGATGGGGTGTGTATTGGGACAGCATGACGAGTCTGGTCGAAAAGAGCATGCCATATACTACCTTAGCAAAAAGTTTACCGACTGTGAAATCAAATATTCACAGCTTGAGAAAACTTGCTGTGCTTTGGCTTGGGCTGCTCGCCGACTGAGACAGTATATGTTGAACCATACTACCTTGTTGATTTCTAAGATGGATCCAGTGAAGTACATCTTTGAGAAGCCGGCTCTCACCGGACGTGTTGCCCGTTGGCAGATGATTTTAACTGAGTATGATATCCAGTACACGTCGCAGAAGGCCATCAAATGTAGTATTTTGTCAGACTACCTCGCCGAGCAACCGATTGATGATTATCAGCCAATGATGTTTGAATTCCCTGATGAAGACATCATGTATCTGAAGATGAAAGATTGTGAAGAGCCTCTTGTCGAGGAAGGACCGGATCCTGAAGACAAGTGGACATTGATGTTTGATGGGGCAGTAAATGTGAATGGTAACGGTGTTGAGGCAGTACTCATTAATCCTAAAGGTGCTCATATACCTTTTTCTGCTAGATTGACTTTTGATGTAACCAACAATAAGGCTGAGTATGAGGCTTGTATCATGGGGATAGAAGAAGCCATTGATCTGAGGATCAAAACTCTTGACATATATGGAGATTCCGCTCTAGTGATTAACCAGGTCAACGGAGATTGGAATACTAATCAGCCGCATTTGATTCCTTATAGAGATTACACCAGAAGAATACTGACGTTCTTCAAGAAGGTGAAGTTGTATGATGTCCCCCGGGATGAGAATCAGATGGCTGATGCCTTGGCTACTTTGTCTTCTATGATCAAAGTTCAGTGGTGGAATCATGTGCCACACGTTGCGGTGAATCGACTCGAGAGGCCTGCGTATGTGTTTGCAGCCGAGTCTGTTGTGGATGAAAAGCCGTGGTACTATGATATCAAGAACTTCCTCAAGAGCCAGGACTATCCTGAAGGTGCGTCAAAGAATGACAAGAAAACCCTGAGAAGGCTAGCTGGAAGCTTTTATTTGAATCAGGATGATGTGTTGTACAAGAGGAACTTTGACATGGTTCTGCTCAGATGCGTGGATAGACACGAAGCAGACATGTTGATGCAAGAAGTGCACGAGGGTTCGTTTGGTACCCATGCTGGTGGTCATTCAATGTCTAAGAAATTGTTGAGAGCCGGTTATTACTGGATGACTATGGAATCCGATTGTTTCAAGTACGCTCGGAAATGCCATAAATGTCAGATCTATGCTGATAAGGTGCATGTACCACCAAGCCCTCTGAATGTCATGAATTCGCCTTGGCCGTTCGCGATGTGGGGCATCGATATGATTGGGAAAATCGAGCCTACTGCTTCGAATGGACATCGCTTCATCCTGGTCGCGATTGATTACTTCACCAAATGGGTGGAAGCAGCTTCCTATGCTAATGTTATCAAACAAGTGGTTGCCCGATTCATCAAGAAGGAAATCATCTGTCGTTATGGGGTCCCTGAGAGAATCATTACTGATAATGGTTCGAATCTCAATAACAAGATGATGAAGGAGCTTTGTAGAGACTTCAAGATTGAACATCACAATTCTTCTCCTTACAGACCGAAGATGAATGGTGTTGTAGAGGCGGCAAACAAGAATATCAAGAAGATTGTGCAGAAGATGGTCGTGACGTACAAGGATTTGCATGAAATGCTGCCTTTCGCTTTGCATGGGTATCGTACCTCAGTACGTACGTCGACCGGGGCAACCCCGTACTCCCTTGTGTATGGTATGGAAGCAGTCCTACCTGTTGAAGTGGAGATTCCTTCTCTGAGAGTCTTGCTGGATGTCAAGCTTGACGAAGCCGAGTGGATTCGAACAAGGTTTAATGAGTTGAGCCTTATTGAAGAGAGACGGCTAGTAGCTGTGTGCCATGGGCAGTTGTATCAGAGAAGGATGAAGAGAGCCTTTGATCAGAAAGTGCGTCCTCGAAGCTATCAGACTGGTGATCTAGTTTTGAAGAGGATCCTTCCTCCCGGTACAGATAACAGGGGCAAATGGACTCCTAATTACGAAGGTCCATATGTTGTTAAAAAGGTTTTCTCCGGTGGAGCCTTGATGCTTACAACTATGGATGGTGAAGATTTTTCGTCCCCTGTTAACTCAGATGTAGTCAAAAAATACTTCGCATAAATTGACCCGCTGGACAAAAAGAATAAAAGAGTCCAGGCAAAAAAGGGCATCCCGGCGAACAAAAAAAAAGAAAAGGTTCGGGCAAAAGTTAGGGATAAAAAATGAAAAGAATTTTTATACCCGGTAAGTCGAAAACCCGCAAGGGCGACTTAGGAAAAAGCGGGTATCCCGGTGGATTGAAAACCCGAAAGGGCGATCCAGGAAAAAGAGGGATTAAAGCGAAGACTACAGTCTGAGTTATCTGTACTTCATCGCACTTCATCATCTGCCATCTCTAAAGATGTGATCGGTCCGATCATTCTTCTCAGAAAGCAAGGAAGTTGGGAGGAAAACTGATGATCTGTGAGTTATAACAGCATTGGGAAATAGTGGATGCCATATTCACATTGCCAATAAGATAGTTTATTTCCTTTTTTGGCGCAATTACCTCTTCCTAGGAATTGCTTCCTGATGTATTCGCCTTTTCAGGCCCATTTTCAATCAATA
This sequence comes from Lathyrus oleraceus, assembly GCF_024323335.1. Taxonomy (NCBI): domain Eukaryota; kingdom Viridiplantae; phylum Streptophyta; class Magnoliopsida; order Fabales; family Fabaceae; genus Lathyrus; species Lathyrus oleraceus. The sequence continues at coordinate 340,127,089 of NC_066584.1, read as the reverse complement.
AAAGTCGTTATTCAGATAAATTATTCTCCTGTTTTTATTTTACTATTTTGTTTGCAAAAACGTCCGAATTTTTGATAAACATTGCATATAAAAACATGAAGGCTAGACAATAACGTGCAGAAAGATAAAACATTTGAAAATCATTTTGAATGTTGAGGACACTTGAGCGTATCTTGTCCATGCAACCCCTGGGGCATGTGTGTCGTGTTGTTTTGCAGGTTGTTGCTTGTTGATTCCTGGCTGAAGCAGATAAGCCACGGTTGATTCCTCAGCAGTGTGGGATGGGGATGTTCCCCAGCAGATGAAGCAAGTTCGAGACTTGTCTCCCTAGCATAGTCAGGATCAAGAATTCCTCAGCCGGATTAAGGATGATTCCCCAGCAGGCTTGGAAGTGGTTGTTTCCCCAAGCAAGTCTGAAGGCTATCAGAACTATTCTTCTCCCCTGCAGAGACGTCTATGGATAGTGCCTGCTATTCCCACCAGGTTGGAAGGTTATCCCCAGCAGGCATGGAAGTGGGTTGTACCCCCAGTTAGTGTGAAAGTTATCGAGTTCCCAGCTGAGTCTGAAGATTGAGTATCCCCACTGAGTTGGAGGGATGTTGTATCCCCAGCGAAGGTGTTAGTGGAGTTTTATTCCCCAGCAGTCTGGTTTGAAGTACTGCTATCCCCAGCGTGGTCGTGAACGCTTGTCTCCGGCAGGGTTGTGGAGGTCTATCCCCAGCATGGTCTGGTATATTATTCCCCCAACAGAGTTATGCTTTTCCTCGGCAGAGCGGTGCATGCTTATCCCCATCAGGGTTGTGAAGGTTTTTCCCTAGCAGATCTCCCTAGAAGAGGTTTGTGTTGATGGTTTTCCCCAGCAGGTTCCCCGAGTGGATCAGGTCCGGTGAAAATTATCTCCAGCAGAGTTTATTCTACTTATGGATTGGCAGCTCTCCCCAGTAAGTCGCTTTGGTTGTTTCCCTAGCGGAGTCCCCGAGTGGATTGGGATCCTTTCCCCAGCAGCGGTGTTATTCTCCAGCATGAGTGAGAAGTCGGTGCTACTCCCCGCAGAGTAGTCCTCAAACAGAGTCTCCCCGTAGAGTTGGAGTATCTAATCAGTTGGCTCCCCAGCAGGAGTTCATCATTTGCACTTTGCATGTAGTAATCATTGCATCCTTGTAGCGGTGTATTCGTCGCTATATGATTTATTGATTAAACCATAAGCAAAGCATACAATGAATCGAGTCGCCACCGCACTTTTATTTATCCAAAGGACTGGCTAAAAAGCGAACAAAAGCCTAAGAAGTTTTACACATAGAAAACTAATAAAAAGATCAGAGAGTCTGGGTAAGGGGTAAATTACGCACTGGGAAGGTGTTAGGCACCCACTACGTCCTAGGTACTCCTAGGGAGCCCTTTTCACACTTGTTGTATAAAATTGTTATTTGTTATGAAATATTTATTGTGCAAACATGATTGGGATGATGAGAAAAGAATATACAATTTTTATTGTTTTTGTGTTTGAACGGATGAACCCGTTGCCTACGTACCTTTCCATAAAAGGTAAAGGATCAAAACGCCGTAGTTCGGCTAAAAGATTTCCAAAAGTTAGTGGATTCAATTTTAAACACAAGCCTTAAGGTCTTACGTTATCCACGGGAGAAAACTCAACCTTATACAAACAACGAGTCCACCATGTGAGAAAAGCTTCAACTTGCTAGTGAGGGGTTAACCCTATAATAAGCAAGGAAGACTTACAATTCAATCAACTAAGGACAAATAGGTGAGATTGACATCAACCAACTAGGATAAATCAAACCTATGGCTAATGTATGAAAACTTAGCAAGGATGGACAAAGCCACAAAACAATTGAATGGGTGAAATTAATTGATTATGATTATTCACAAAAGGAGGGTCAAAGTATGATTAAGATTGGTTCAAAAGAAGTATTACGAAATGGGAGTTTGAAAAGTCAAGGACTTAGGGTCCAGATTTCTAATTTGAAAGCATGAAGATGTTTGCACAATATTTATCTCAAGTTTTGAAAGCAATGTGTGAAAAGGTTTAGGACAAAATGGATGAATGGATGAAGATGGAGTGTAAAACTTCCTAGATGGTTCACCTCTTGAAATCATATAGAAGATGACTCAAGTGTGTCCTTTGGAATAGGCAATGAGCAATAACAAGCAAGGCAAAAGAGGAAAGTCAACAAAAGCGGATATCGGATGTCAATCACTGGACTTATACCAATCTCCTAAAACAAAACGGATATCAGAGGCCACTCTATGGACTTATACCAATCTCCTCAACAAAGAAATAAAAAGTGGATACCGGATGCCAATCTATCTGGACTTATACCAATCTCCAACAACAAAGCAAACACTTGGATGTCAGATGCCAATCTATTTGGGCTTACTCTATCCTCCAACATATGATCATAGGAAAACAAATGCCAAATTACATGGACTTACAATTGCATCCTCACATACAACAAACAAATGCATCAAGCAGAGAGAAGATGAGTGGCCAATGAAATGGTCTTATACTCACTTCCATATCATAGGAACAATGGCCAATGAAAGGTCTTACAATTGTTCTCAATGGGCAAACAACAAAGATATGTCACAAAGACAGATGAAATGATCATGCACTAATGAGCAATTAATGATGATAAATGCACAAAGCATACAAGCAGACATGTACAAATGTACTAAGTAATCAATCAACCAAAGGCATTCAGCACACTCTATAACCAAACAATTAGGCTCATACAAAGGGTTAGGCATTGAAGCCAACTGGAATAGGGTTAATGGTGCTCTTAACCTTGACATTGAGAGCCAAGGTGAAGCAGATGAAAGGATATGAGGGGTGTGCCTCATGCTCTTATCCCTGGTCAGGGAGAGCTTCAAATGATAGAAGGTGTGGGAGTTCAGAAAGTAGGGACTCTCTCCACAAGTTAGACTCGATAGATCTTGGGTTTTTACTCACTATGCATCAACACATGTGGTGTGAGCAAGATGAGTGACACACAGAATAGTAGGAGATAGGTTACATATCTCTTGGATTCTACCAATTGCCTTATTTAAAGGACTTTTCCTGCTTGGGACAAAAGTAAACAAGCACAAACATCGCCTCTTAAGGAGGACTTCAGACAGTTGCCTGGCCAAGTAACAAGCCAGGTCTTCCAGACTACATGAAGACAAGAGATTCTACCTCAATGCAAATGCTATCAAGCAAAGCAATGCAAGTTCTCAAAGAACTAATAGCAACTAATGGTACCTGAAATCAATCAAATAAAATTAGTATACAACTCAATTTCAAAACCAATATAAGATAAGGATCGACAGTCCGCACAATCAGTCAAATGTGTAATGCACAAAGCTCAAAGCATATGAGCTAAGCATCCTACAAAAACAAACAAGTTAGTTCATGATAATCATTCAAACTCAAACAACTTGCATTAATCTCCTTAAAGCATTTGCTTCTTAACCTGAAAAACCAAACTTAAACATGAGCAACAAGACCACTAGGACAAGCCTAGGGTCAAAAGGAGATAAAAAAATCCAAAACAGCAAGTGAAAGCTATCCAAAATCAAGTCTAAACAATTAAGAAACAAACCCAAGTGGTTTCACATTCATATCATTCATCATTATCATTTCACAAACAAATTAGGTCAAGGCATGTCATATAGAACCTCAAAGAAGTCAACAGAAAGACTCCACTCAAATCCAATCACAAACATTTCAATAAATCCTCAAATAATTCATGGTCAAACATCATCCATAACATGATAAGAATACCAAATTTCAACTCATTTGGATGAAGGGAAGTAGGTCAATGAAAATCAGAAAGTCAAAGCAAGTTTAAGCAAACTCATACAAAGCATCAAAACATGCACCAACTTCAATTAATCATAAAATAGTGATAAAACATGATAAATGAATGGGACCAAAGCCATGATAAACTTCTAGATGTCTACATTACTCATGCCAAATTTCACATCCATCCAATTAATAACCAGAATTTCACAAACCAAATACAAACATGTATCACAAAAAGTCAACAAATGACCAAACAGGGGAGAAAATTCCAATCAAATAGGAAATGCTATCAATAATTCCAGAAAAATTCACATGTATTCTCAACATCCATCAGTATGTTCATGCAAAAATCCAGACCATTTTGAGTTCAATAAGCATGGTAATCAAAATCATGAAGTTGGACATGAATGGTGTGACACAAATTGTCACACCTCTATTCAAAAAATCATATCGCATCAACCAGCAATGATAAAATCACAAACCCTACACCAAAATCACCATGAACATGTCTAGTTTAAGCACAAAAAACTTCAGCCTCATTGGATTAAGTATCAGCATTTCATAAGCAAAATGGCAGGCATACACAAAATGGACACACATGAACAAACCCTAGCACATTTAAAAATCCACACGTGCAAAAAATCTGGAAAAATCACCATAATAAACTAGAGATCATGAGGAGCATTTCACAAAAAATCCCATCAAATTTGGACAAATATTGAAGAACTTATGAATTTTTGAAGATTGCCATGCCAAATGAAATAAATATTGAAATAAGAAATGATTTAATTAAAATAATAAAACGCGGATGGCAAACTTGTAAATAGTTGGTCCCTTAAGTGAAACGTTGCGTTTCACTTAAGGATGTGTCGTGTGCTGATTGGTTTCATGGCCAAATAACGTGAAAAAACATGCAAGGGTCGAGTTCTGCAGATCAAACACGATTTCTGGATTCATAAATTAGGGTTCATGCCATGTTCAAGGTGTTCTTCCACGAAATCTCCAGCAAGAACAAACTGTGGCCAAAATTAACAATCTATATACCATTGTGTTCATCTCATCATGTACATCAACAAACCAACAATCATTAACACTAAATCATGCTGAAATGGATGAACCGAGCAAAATAACATCTAAACATCAAATTTCATTTCAACATATCTCTCTTAATACTCAACAATATTTCATGATTCAAAGTTCATTGCAACCAGCATGGAAAGATCTTTAACAAGCATATCATGATTTCAAAAATAGAGAGAATCGAAAACCAACCTCTTTGAAGATGCAGTTTCGAAACAGTGTTTTTTGGCCTTGGAATGCAGAAACAGTAGCTCAATGATGTTTGTATTGATGAATGGACAACGATTTTTAGCTCAACAACCCTTGAGGAAGCTCCAATCAATATCTGCCATGAAAGAAAGCTCAATGCAACAGTGTTGGGAATGGCTCTACAGTTGGGAGATGATGCTTGCAAAGACCTCAACAATGATGGTAGATGGTGAATCAATGGACCAAGGCACGAATTCTTTGACAATTTTTCCAGAAAAATCCAAGTAAGGAAATGAGAGTTTTTGAGAGAAAATGAATTTCAGATCTGGTTTGTGAGTTGTGGCTAGGGTTTTGCAGTCTGAAATGAGTCATATATACTGCTGATTAACAATGCTAAGCTTGGTTAATGAAGTGGTAAGTGAAATTAGCTTAAATGAAGTGTTTTGGTTAATTGGTGAAATCCACTCAAATTGCATGTGCATGGCATGCTACAGTGCGAAAATGGGCCTAAACAATCTCCAAATGTGGTTTTTGATCAGATGTAATTGGTAGAAAGTATAAACAATGATTAATTTGAAAGTCCATTTTTCACCCCTCTCTTTTTAAATTCAATGCACTTGAAAAAGGCCATTTTGATTGGAAGGTTTTTGGTGAAATGTGATGAAGGATTTGGATAGAGCATGTCAAATGTGACTTGTAGCAAAAAACCTCACTCAATTTGGCCAAATGGTTTGAAAGTTATCTCACTTTGAAGTTCAAAAATTCTTGAGAAAGATTTGATCATAACTTGCCAACCACACATGAGAAATGAGTGTTCTTAGACTTTTTGGAAATGGGAGAACAATATCTTCAACTTTCATGTTGGACCAAAATTCATTTGAAGCTTGTATGATGAAGTAATTTTGAGGAGAAGAACTTTCCATTTTTGGCAAATTCCAATTACAGGTCAACTTACTATTTTTGGAAACTTTTTGTCTGACCTCAAATTCTTCACTGTGGATGTTTGACCTGTTATATGAGGCTTATATGGACATGAATGAGACCTCTCAAACCAATTCCCACCATCAAATCACTGATTAAATGCACAGTTGACCACAGTTGACTTTGCTAGGGTTTTGGTTGACTGAACCATGTTCTGATGAATTCCAAGCCCCTACCACTTGAGATCTTGATTCAAAATGATGTCACAACTCAAATGAACTCTTGATGAATGATCATGGTGCCCAAATTCTTCAAGAATGGTCACCATCTATTGCTCAATGGCTGTTTTGACTGATTTGACCTAGCTTGCTTCATCTGCAAGTAACATGGTTAGATGACAATATTTTTGTACTTTTGGTTAATAGACAGATGAAAAGCAATGGTATACAAATGCAATACATGCTTGGTGATCAAGAACCACACTCACAAGATAACCCACCCACTAGGAGGGAAGCAAAGGTGCACAAAGATCCTTGAGGCAATGATATGGTATGATATGATGCCATGAGGGATCTTAGGGACAAAATTGGGGTCTTACAGATGCCCCTATTTAAGGTCATTCTAGCCGGAGAAGTGAAGTTTAGAAATCTTCATCTCGACGCGGTAGAATGGGCTTAAATAACAGTAATTAGACAAATTTTAGTCCCTAAGAGACCTCATGATGCAAATGTATGTATGCAAAAGACACAAACTCTGTGGGGAATATGATTCACACAGAAGAAAAGACGATCCATCGGAGTAATACACTCACCAGGAACAGAGACTCTAACAAGACTCTCATTGGGGATAGTAAAAGAAAAAGAATGCGTGAGCAGGACACGACTCTGAGTTGGGGAAAAACAAAACTGACACAGCGTGAACAAGACACGACTCTGATCAGGGAATAACAAAAATCAGACTGGAAACCTCACTGGGGAGTGAAGGACTCACACTGGGGAAAAGAAAATTCCAAAGGAGAACACATCCATCGGAAAGACACAAGCTGACTCCTGGGAAGAAGCAATAGGAAACTCCACTGAGGAAGCACCAAAGAATTGAGGTGTTACCGGTATAAGGGTAACAAACTCAGGAAGAATGAATATCTAAGACCGGTATAAGGGTGAGAGATATCAATCAACCACACATCTGAGAAAGACCTGGAAAAGGTACATAAACTCAGGAAAATCTGACTCTGCAGGGGACCGAGGTCATAATAGGGAGCAGAAAGGAAGGAACACTAGGGATACCGAGGTATATAATAGGTGACCGACCAAAGCGTGAATTGGTATATACGCCAAAACACTCATCATCCGAAAGGAGGGCTTGAAAAAGCAAATCGACTTACAGGATGGACATTCGAATCCACAACGGAAAAAACGAACCTTACTCAACTGGGGACACAAACCCAAAGAGCGCATGAGATATAATATCCATTACCGGCAGACCGTGGATAAGAAAACTCGCATGAGATATATTATCTATTACCGTCAGAACGTAGATAATAAACTCGCATGGTAAGAAACACCAGAGATACCGAAGCATATAATAGGTGATCTACCGAACACGTGAATTGGTATATATGCCAACACACTCATCATCCGAAACACAAACTGGTTAAAGGATGGATATTCGATTCTACAAAGAATATGAATCTTGCTCAGCTGGGGAAAATCAACAAAGGATTCCAACTAAAGAGCGCATGAGATATACTATTCATTACCGGCAGACCGTGAATAATATACTCGAAAGGAAAAGACACCAGAGATACCGAAGTATATAATAGGTGACTAACCAAAAAGAGAGACAATCGATACCAAGCATCCGGGTAAACGAAAGACAACTCAAAGGGATAAATTGCAAGCATCCGGCAATTATCCAACAATAGAGAATATTCGATTCCGCAAAAAGGAAGTACGAAACTTACTCGATCAGGGAAACACAAAAGGCTTCGACTGAAGAGTGCATGAGATATGTTATTCATTACCGGCAGACCGTGAATAACATACTCGCATGGAAGATTATCAACAACCGGTTACTGGGTTAATAAAGGATAAATCAACCGAAAAGAAAGGTATCGGGATACCAAACTAGGTATATAATGATGACCAATCAAAGGGAACAACAACATTACCAACACAAGGGTAAATGAAAGGAGACCCGCTGGGGATAAATTGCAAGCATCCGGAAATTATCCACAACTGTACCACAAGGCACAAACTCCGTTGGGGAGAAAAATCAACACCTGGGATTTACAACTACCGAATACGGGGTAGAAGACCACAAACTCAACTTGGGATAGAAATCACCACAGGGAGACACCAACTCTGTTAGGGATAAAACCACAACAACAGGAATCCACTTATAACCAGGACGAACCACAAAGGTTACCTCTGTTAGGGGAAAAGAGATAGGACTTACAACTACCGAATACGGGGTAATAGCCATACTCTGGTGGGGATAACTATGAATTAGGGTTTACATCTACCGAATAAGGGGTAGAAAACCAAAAAACTTGCCGAGGAATAAAAGGTATATAACCACCAATTCCGCTGAAAGGGCAAAGAAAATAGGACTTACAACTACCGGTATAAGGGTAGAGGCCCGAAAAAAGTTCGCTGGGGAACAACCCACTGGGAAGCACAAGACAGTTGACAAATAGCCAATTCGGGTATAATCTGAAAAGACAGACTGAATCAAGACACGTCCTAATGAGGATGTAGCTCAAATAGGAAAATCCATCCCAATATATATGCTGGGAGGAAACGGAAGAAACCGTCATCCACGAGGATATATCTCAGTGGGGAACTGCAGAAGGAAAGACAACAGACACTTTCTGCTTATGGGGCTGACTCTACATGGAGAGATTTAACACCCGACATCTGCTAGGGGAGATCTATTGGGGATCTGTATCCATAGCAGGAAACGACAAACGAAAGATATATGGCAAAAAAAATGCAACATGAATATCTGAATGTTTATGAATATGCATGAATATGCGTGATTTATGTTTGATGAGTGCTGACAAAACAGACATATCTAACACAAACAGGTCCAGGAATCAAACGCCCGGTATTATACTTCCAGGGGAAAAACCAACTGGAAATCCAATCTGCGGAGATCTACATGCTATAAAGCATAGATCTGCGGGTACTGCTGGGGAGCAGAGGATCAGAGATATCCGGAAACACCAAATCTCTGAATGCTGGATCAGCAAACAACCCAACCAGGGTACAGAAAGTCACAATGGGCGAAATAGCCACCAAGACGAATCTGTTGGGGAACAAGAGAAAATCTCGAAGATCCGCAGGGGATCTCAGCATCAACTGAGAAACAAAGAGCTTTGTAACTCCAAACAACTCCGGGGAACAACCCACTGGGAGAACAACATCCAAGTAGAATCTAATTGCATAAGCAAATCTACTGGGGAAAACTGCTGCTGGAGAAAACTGAGTCTTCAACAACACTCTGCTTGCAACTATGCTGGGGAACAACCCCATCACAAGATCTGGAGAAAGAAGATACGACCAAACCAGGAATATGAACCAAATGTCTTACCTGTTGGAGATCATGACACCCTTGGGAGAGCACTGAGATATTCTTGAGTATCCTTTCAACCTTGTGAATATTCACTTTGTTTAAAACAGCAAATTTTGAAAAATTTGATTTGTTTAAAAACAATGATATTTTATCAATTAAAACATGCAAAACATTTGTTGAATTGAAACAAATAAGAGTGCAAATAATTGGATAAAAGCTCAAATTTATTTGATGGAATGGTAGCCTGCAAATGGCAAGACTCCATAGATCTGTACAAATTTGAAATCAGTGATATATATTGGAAGAGGGCTACATTGAACATAATGATCCTTTCTCTACCAATTTGAATCTCGATGTATTCGAAGCTTCAGTTTGACGACGAATCGAGAATCCTCTGACGAGATGACAGCTGTGGAACAGAAAGTCTTGTCAGGATGCAGTTACTTGCCAAATCCCTAATTTTTGCCTAGATTGCCCCAGGGTGAGGTACTCAATCTAGCGGGATGCAAATATTCTTCTCTTTTTTTTTTTCAAGTCTCTAATTTTTACCTGGATTACCCTTGCAGGTTCTTCACCGAGACGCTCATTTTTGCCTAAGCCGCCCTTTCGGGTTTTCAACTTAGCGAGCTATTCTGTTTTTCATTTGCATATACTTTTTTTTAGGCAAAGTATCTCTTGACTGCATCTGAATTCACAGGACGAGTGAAATCCTCCCCATCCATTGTTGTAAGCATCAAAGTTCCGCCTGAAAAGGCTCTCTTGACAACATATGGACCCTCGTAGTTTAAAGTCCACTTGCCCCTGGAATCGGGCGCGAAAGACAAAACTTTCTTGAGCACGAGGTCACCTTCTCGGAACACACACGGCTTGACCTTCTTATCGAATGCTTTCTTCATTCTTTGCTGATATAACTGACCATGACACATGGCAGTTAACCGCTTCTCTTCAATCAAATTCAATTGGTCATAACGACTCTGAATCCATTCAGCATCAGTCAACTTGGCTTCCATCAAGACTCTCATTGATGGGATCTCCACCTCTACTGGGAGAACAGCTTCCATGCCGTAAACAAGAGAGAAAGGGGTTGCCCCTGTTGAAGTGCGTACAGACGTACGATATCCATGCAAAGCAAATGGCAGCATCTCATGCCAATCTTTGTACGTAACAGTCATCTTCTGGATAATCTTCTTAACATTCTTATTAGCAGCTTCAACAGCCCCATTCATCTTGGGTCTGTAAGGAGAGGAATTATGGTGTGCAATTTTGAATTCAGCGCACAACTCATCCATCATCTTATTATTCAGATTAGATCCATTATCAGTAATGATCCTTTCCGGCACACCATAACGGCAAATCAACTGATTCTTGATAAACTTCACAACCACCTGCCTGGTTACATTCGCGTACGAAGCGGCTTCAACCCATTTGGTGAAGTAATCAATTGCTACGAGAATAAACCGGTGTCCGTTGGACGCTTTCGGCTCAATCATGCCGATCATGTCGATTCCCCACATAGAGAAAGGCCATGGTGATGAAATCACATTCAGAAGTGTCGGAGGAATATGAATCTTATCCGCATAAACTTGACACTTGTGACATTTCTTCACATACTTGCAATAGTCAGACTCCATTGTCAGCCAATAGTAGCCTGCTTTCAACATCTTCTTAGCCATGGCATGTCCATTGGAATGAGTACCAAATGAACCCTCATGGATCTCAGTCATCAACAGGTTTGCTTCGTGTCTATCCACGCATCTGAGCAAAACCATATCAAAATTTCTCTTATACAGCACTTCACCACTGAGGTAGAAACTGCCTGACAACCTTCTCAAAGTTTTCCTATCTTTCACAGATGCCCCAGGCGGGTAGACCTGGTTCTGGAGGAAATTCTTGATATCAAAATACCAAGGCTTGTCATCTTTCACTTCTTCGATTGCAAATATGTGAGCTGGTCTGTCCAAACGCATCACAGTAATATTGGGGACATCATTCCACCGTCTGACCACAATCATGGAAGCAAGCGTAGCAAGAGCATCTGCCATCCGATTATCCTCTCGAGGAATGTGATAAAATTCAACTTCTGTGAAGAATGTTGAAATTCTCCTTGCATAATCTCTGTACGGAATGAGACCAGGTTGATTCGTCTCCCATTCTCCCTTGATCTGATTAACAACCAGGGCCGAATCACCATACACATCAAGATACTTGATTCTCAAATCAATGCATTCTTCAAGTCCCATAATACAGGCTTCATACTCCGTCATATTATTCGTGCATTTGAAAGTTAGCCTTCCTGTAAACGGAATGTGTGAACCTTGAGGAGTAATGATCACTGCCCCAATTCCATTTCCATATTGATTAACAGCGCCATCAAACACCATCGTTCATCTGGAACCAGGTTCCGGACCTTCATCAAGTGTAGGCTCATCGCAATCTTTCATCTTCAAATACAGAATTTCCTCATCAGGGAAGTCATACTGGACAGACTAATGATCTTCGATCGGCTGGTGCGCTAAATGGTCAGCCAAGATACTACCTTTGATAGCTTTCTGAGCTCGATACTCAATATCATACTCGGACAACAACATCTGCCAACGGGCAATCCTCCCAGTTAAAGCAGGCTTCTCGAAGATATACTTAATCGGATCCATTCTGGATATCAACCAAGTTGTATGATTTATCATGTACTGGCGCAAACGCTTAGCAGCCCAAGCCAAAGCACAACACGTCTTCTCAAGCATAGAGTACCGAGACTCACAATCAGTAAACTTCTTACTGAGGTAGTATATAGCAAATTCCTTCTTCCCTGATTCATCTTGTTGACCGAGTACACAACCCATCGAGTCTTCAAGAACTGTCAAATACATAATTAGAGGTCTTCCTTCTACAGGCGGAGACAATATCGGAGGTTCAGACAGATAATCTTTAATACTGTCAAAAGCTTTCTGGCAATCCTCGGTCCAATCGTGGGACTGATCTTTCCGAAGAAGCTTGAATATCGGCGCACATGTGGCAGTCATGTGGGATATAAACCTGGAAATGTAATTCAAGCGGCCAAGAAAACCTCGGACTTGCTTCTCAGTTTTGGGTGCAGGCATCTCTTGTATTGCTTTGACCTTTGCAGGATCAACCTCAATACCTCTTTCACTTACCACAAAACCCAACAATTTGCCGGAACGGACTCCAAATGTACATTTGTTCGGATTCAGGCGAAGTTTAAACTTCCTCAAACGCTGAAAAAGCTTCAACAAATGCTCGACATGTTCAACTTCCGTTCGGGACTTAGCAATCATATCATCAACATAGACCTCTATCTCCTTGTGCATCATATCATGAAACAAGGTAGTCATAGCTCGTTGATACGTGGCTCCGACGTTCTTCAAACCGAAGGGCATCACTCGATAACAGAATGTTCCCCAAGGTGTGATGAATGTTGTCTTCTCCATATCCTCTGGTGCCATCTTGATTTGATTATATCCGGAAAATCTGTCCATAAACGAAAAGACTTTGAATTTGGCTGTATTGTCTACCAACATATCAATGTGTGGTAGAGGAAAATCATCTTTCGGGCTAACTTTGTTCAAATCTCTATAATCAACGCACATACGGACTTTTCCGTCCTTCTTAGGAACAGGCACAATATTGGCCACCCATTGAGGATATGTAGAACTCACCAGAAACCCCGCATCAATTTGCTTCTGAACTTCCTCTTTGATCTTCACTGCCATATCTGGATGAGTTCTTCTGAGCTTCTACTTCACAGGCACGCACTCAGGCTTTAAAGGCAGGAAATGTTGCACAATATCTGCATCTAAACCCGGCATGTCTTCATAGGACCAAGCAAAGATATCTGAATATTCTCGTAGCAAGCTGATTAAATCTTCCTTGACAGACCCTTCAAGAAGTGCCCCAATCTTCACCAGGCAAACACAATCCTCAGACCCCAAGTTGACTGTTTCCAAGTCTTCGAGATGCGGCTGAATGATCTTCTCTTCGTGCTCAAGGAGACGGGTAATCTCATCAGGAATCTCCTCAACGTCATCTTCCTCTGCCTCAAATACAGGGGATTCAAAATTGGGAGATGGCGTTGGATCATTATGTTCGATGGGTTTTAGGATCAACCTGCATAATGATTTTGGTTAATGAAAAACTTTTAGAATTTAAACAAGCAAACCATTATGCAGATGAAAAGGATTGCTTTTATTCTTGTTTTTATGGTTTTTTGTGATCACTGATTTCATGCAAAAGCAAAAAGTGAAAACAAAGGAAAACAAATGTTTAACAATGCATTAATTGAATGAAAACATCATTGTATATATGCTTTGCCAACAATGTCATGACTTCTCCTTTTGGCATGGGAGAAGGGTTTCAAACAAAGTGAACAATTACTCTGATCTATGGATGACCGTAGGAACATCTACAGCGACCCAATTGTGGCAGACACCACCAGGAATAACGAAGTTGTTCACGTCTTCTGCATCCTCATCCAAGATAGCAGCAGCTTCCTCCTCAGGTTGATCATCATGGATGAATCCTTCACTCGTGAACAAACCTTGCTCATTACATGCCCCAGAACAGTAGCCAATGCCAGCCCGGGATCTATTGTCTTCAAGTTCAATCACCTTCCCTAAACCAGCAATTGCGCCACATTCAATGGCCAGCTTCGCATCTTTGTAGGAAGTGAATGAAGGAGACTTCTTCTCGATTGGTTCATCAATAGATAAAGCTTGGAACGGCGTTCCAACTTCATCCTCAGCGTCAATGTACGAGAAAGAAGACAGATGGCTAACCAGGAGAGCCTTTTCTCCCCCTACTACAACCATTTTCTTATTTTTCACAAATTTCAGCTTCTGGTGTAGGGTGGATGTTACGGCGCCAGCCTCGTGAATCCATGGTCTGCCTAAGAGACAGCTATAAGATGGGTGGATATCCATTACCTGGAAGGTAACTTGGAAATCACTTGGTCCAATTTTGATTGGGAGATCCACTTCCCCAATCACTGTCTTACGCGACCCATCGAATGCTTTCACAACAACCCCACTCTGCCTCATAGGAGGACCTTGATATGACAATCTGGAGAGTGTGGTCTTTGGAAATACATTTAGAGATGATCCAGTATCCACCAGTACATTGGACATTGCATCAGATTTGCAATTCACGGAGATATGTAAAGCCATGTTGTGGTCTCTTCCCTCCTCAGGGAGATCAGCATCACAAAAGCTCAAAGTGTTGCAAGCGGTAATGTTTGCAACAATACTATTAAATTGCTCAATGGTGACGTCGTGATCAACTTACGCCAAATCTAAGACTTTCTGCAGAGCCTCCCTATGGGGTTCTGAATTCAGTAGCAGAGAAAGAATGGAAATCTTGGATGGCGTTTGTAGAAGCTGGTCTACAACATTGTACTCACTCTTTCTGATGAGCCTCAGCATCTCATCAGATTCTTCATCTACAATGCCACTCGGGCCAACTGAAGAAACGGGAGTTTTTTGTACAAAGGAGGATGGTTTGGCAACATCACGTGCCTGATTCTGAATATTTACAGCTGTCCCAACCGGACGCTCAACAGTATCAGAAGCAACAGCCTTAGGAGGCGCAGAAAACACACGACCACTTCGGGTCAACCCACTTACATCAGCGACGTTGGTCACAGAAGTTGAAGGTAAAGGCACTTCTACCCCATCTTGCACAGCAACAGGGTTGTATCTGAATGGTACAGCCTTATCAGATGAGTAGGGCACTGGGCCTGCAGGTTTAATGACCAAGGAAGGGGAAACCTTCGGCTTGCTGCTATTGTAACGAATAACAACAGGCTCAGGCAACTTGAATACTGGAGATATAACATTAATCTCAGGCTCGTCTTCATCAACATTGCGATTCTGCAGAATCTCAATGGTACCCTCATCCAACAACTTTTGGAGTTCTCTTCGTACTTGATCGCAACCCAAGCGGTTAATCGAGCAGACGCGGCACTTGTCGTGGTTATGCTCCATGTAGCTGTACTGACACAGCAAACGATGTAACTCAACCAACGACTGTCTAATGTGGCTTACATATCTGACCTTGTACTTCCCAAGGCATTCCTGAACCATATTAACTGACTTCCCATGCGCAGGCAATGGGTTCTTGGTAACATTCGGGCCTGAATCTTCAAAGCTCAAGATTCCACATCTCATAAGGTCTTGAACCTTAGTCTTGAGTGGGTAGCAATTCTCGATGTTATGACCCGGAGCACCGGAATGGTAAACACAATGCTGATCTGGTTTATACCACCATTGTGGATTTGTAGGAATGGCAGGGGGATCCCTGGGAGAAACCAATTTCCTTTCCAACAAGGAAGGATAAAGCTCTGCATATGTCATAGGAATTGGATCGAAGCTGATCTTCTTCCTATCATAACCCAAGTTAATTTGATTGGTTGTACTTCCACGAGGCTGGTAAGACTGTTGCTGTGGACGGTGTTGTTGCTGGTACTGAGGTTGTTGATATTGTTGTTGATGCTGATATTGCTGATGTTGCTGAGCATTGTCTTTAAAGACAGGTGCTATATGAGCCACCTGGTGCTGATGACCGGCACGACGTGCAGGCTTCCTCTGAACAGAGGATCTTCTGTTCTTGGGATGGGATTGCATAGCATGTGCTTCCCCATCCTTCCTCTTAAACGCCCCATATCGTTTAGAGGAAGAGCTCTCATCCTTCTCCAATCGTCCTTCACGGACACCTTCCTCAAGACGCATCCCCATGTTCACCATCTCGGTGAAATCAGAGGGAGCGCTTGCTACCATCCGCTCATAATAGAATGAGCCAAGAGTCTTCAAAAAGATCTTGGTCATTTCTTTCTCCTCCAGCGGTGGAGTAATCTGAGCTGCCAGCTCTCGCCACCTCTGGGCGTACTCCTTGAAAGTTTCCTTGTCCTTCTGCGACATGGACCTGAGTTGATCTCGGTCAGGCGCCATATCGATGTTATACTTATACTGCTTGACGAAGGCTTCGCCAAGGTCGTTGAAGGATCTGATATTGGCACTGTCTAAGCTCATGTACCATCTGAGCGCGGCACCGGACAGACTGTCTTGGAAATAATGAATCAGAAGCTGATCATTATCAGTCTGGGTAGACATCTTCCTGGCGTACATGACCAGGTGAGCGAGTGGACAGGTGTTCCCTTTGTACTTTTCAAAGTCAGGTACTTTGAATTTAATCGGTATCTTCACACCGGGAACAAGGCACAACTCGGCAGCAGACTTGCCGAACAAATCTTTACCTCGAAGGGTCTTCAATTCCTTTCTCAGCTCAAGGAATTGGTCGTTCATGGCGTCCATCTTTTCATAAACGTCCGGGCCCTCAGACGGCTCGGAGTGATAGATGGTGTCGTCTACCCTTGGCATGGTATGCACGACAGGAGGAGCAGCAACAGGGACCGGGCTAGATGCCGGCATATGAGCAAAAGTTGGAGCGGGCCGATCAGGCATAAAACCTGGAGGCATTCCCCAAGGGAACCCGGCTGGCATAGCATTGGGCACCTGATGAGCACTGACTGGCACAGTCGAAGTGACGACCTCTGAGATGACCGTCCTCTGGGCAGGCGTTGCAGGCGGTTGAGCAGGTTGATTTTGAGCAGCGAGGAGTTGCTCCATCAAAGCACCAAGTCTGGCGACCTCTTCTTTCAGTTCTCTGTTCTCTTGTTCTAGCTGCTCCATAACTCTCGCAGAATTGACTCGAGTATAATACCGGTGAGTCAGCTTGTCTTCAAAATAAATGAAGAACACAGAGTTAGGACAAGAAGACCAGAAACGAAGGGGTACCTGCTTATGCAAAAATGAT
The DNA here is from genome assembly GCF_024323335.1 of Lathyrus oleraceus. Lineage (NCBI taxonomy): Eukaryota > Viridiplantae > Streptophyta > Magnoliopsida > Fabales > Fabaceae > Lathyrus > Lathyrus oleraceus. The sequence continues at coordinate 340,109,697 of NC_066584.1, read as the reverse complement.
GCATGAAATGCTTGTGCAGATGCTTTGTTTATTTTCAAGGAACCCTTAGGGTATTATTTACAATATTTTGAATAGTTCAAGCATTTTAATTTCTCACAGAAAATATTTCATTCAATATATCGAGACAAAGAAGTACAGCATTTTTGATCATTACAAAGAGAAAATGGAAATAAACATCCTATGGATCCCTAGAAGCTCGGGATGCTGGAAGACGAGAAGTACACAGCTTCTTGATCTCTCTCTCATAGGCCGCTTCCATGTCTGCTTTCTCCTTTGCAAGTCGATCATACCTCCTCTTCCAGAATTTTAAAGACTGAGGAAGCAGAGAGGTCCAATTGTCGTTCGGGTCGTCGATCACTCGATGCTCGAGGAACTCAATCATAGCGTCCTTCTCCTTAAGCTGCTGAAGCAATTCTTCTCTTTCACGGATCCAAGCACGTGAAAGGTCTTCTTCTCTCAACTCCTCTACACGTTGGGTAGGGAGGGTTGAAGGCCCAGCCATATCCAACGGTGTAGGTCTCGGATGATCATATGGCATCAAGTACACGGCAGCTCTCTGTCTGACCCAAGAGGTGTATGGCTCCAAAGCAATGCAGTTCTTTGGACCCAACTCGTTCCTACTCTTCTTGTGAATACTGCGCCAAGCACGGACAAATCTGGCTTTCTGGCCTTGGGATCTTTACCCTCCTGGAAGAACACACCTTCTAACAGAATGTTATGAGGTTTATCCTTCAGGGGGAACCCAAGCTGACGTCGTGCGAGAATGGGATTGTAGCTGATCCCACCACATGTGCCAAGAAGAGGCACATTAGGGAATTCACCACAATAGTCAATGATCTGGACGGTATCATACACGCGATCATACCAAGTGATATCATCATTGGTAAGAGACATAAGTCTCTGAGACCACCGTAGACATCCCTTGTTCTCCTTGAAAGCAACTGTCTGCGGCAAGTGCGAAATAAACCACTTGTACAGCAGAGGTAGACAGCAGACAATAACTCCTCCACCCTTTGCGTTCCTCAAATGCAAAGAGACATAGGCATCGCCCAACAAAGTCGGAACGGGATTAAGAACTGAGAAGATCCTAATGGCGTTCATGTCTACGAACTTGTCGAAGTTGGGAAACAACACCAATCCATAGATGAGCAGCACAAACAAAGCCTCAAAGGCATCCTCACTCATGGCCTTCCCATAAAAGGTAGCTTGAGCAATGAGGAACTCGGAAGGAAAACCCTGAATTCCGCCTTTGGTAGTCAGATTAGCCCTAATCAAATCTTCATCTATATGCAACAAACTGGCAATCTCTCGAGCAGTCGGAATACTCTCTAGGCCACTGAACGGCACTTGATCCAGAATTGGGATCCCAATAAGGTGAGAATACTCCTCCAATGTTGGCAACAGCTGGAAGTCCGGAAATGAGAAGCAATGATACAGCGGATCATAAAACTGAGCCAGAGTACTCATCAGCCCTTCGTCAACCTGAGTAGTGAGCAGAGGCAGAAGCTTCCCATAGCGAGCTTTGAAACCCAAGGGATCTAATACATAAGATGTCAGATTCCTTAACTCTTTTACATCAGGCTGTCTAAAACTGTACTTCTTTGTATGTCTTTTTGGTCTTTCCATGTCTGAAAATTTTGCAAATAAACCCTTTTAAGTTCCTTGAAAATTTTCCTTTTTTTTTTATGACATGAAGTGCAGATGAATGCATGAATGCATGAATGCAACAATCACACTCAAGGGTCAAACAAGTCACACCAAACAAAGGTCATGGGAAAGCTCATTGTATCCCTAATATCAATCATCCATTTTGGTGGATTTAGGTTTTCACCTTATCGACACCCAAGTTCCATTGATATTAACGGTACATGAACCGGCTCTAACATCCTTAATATCAACCATCCGTTTTGGGGGATTTAGGTTTTATACCTGATCAACACCCAGGTTCCATTGATATTAAGGTTGTCTGAACGACTCAACCACGAATCACGGGTTTGCTGAGAGTCACGAGTATGGAGTCTCGGTTAAGAACCACCCAAAGGGAGTGTACTAGGGTTTAAACCTGCCAGACATGTTCTACCAGAGGTTCCCATAATCATCATTCCATCTTTCGAATATTATCGGAGGAACGAATACTCGTATTCCAAAAATATTCTCAAGAGAAACTCTTATGAGTGTAGTATCGCGTAACAATCGCATCAGAACTTACATCTGAACGACCTCCGCACTACGTCCTAAAAATAGGCCAAGATGGGCTTGGTAAACTAAGGTCCTTGGCTTCTGCGGCACATGATTGAAAGAATAATGCCTAACCACAAATAACTTGTGTGACATTATTAGTCCAACATGACCTCCACCAAGTGAATGGGCTCGCAAGTCAACTGGCTAAGGAATACTCCACACCAGTCAACAAGACTATGCCATTCTCCTATCCTAGAGTGCACTCGAGTTCGGGTATAGAACTCATCTCACAGATCACCAAAGCAAACAGCAATTGTATATCAAGCAATTCAAACATTACAATCAATACAGTTATCCCAAATGGTACAAAAATATGTCATATAACAAATAACAATATAGCACAACAAGGGTGAAAAGTAGGCAATACCACCAAGGATCGATTTCTTTTCCCCAGCAGAGTCGCCACTTTTCTGTAGCGGTGTATTCGTCGCTATATGATTTATTGATTAAACCATCAGCAAAGCATACAATGAATCGAGTCGCCACCGCACTTTTATTTATCCAAAGGACTGGCTAAAAAGCGAACAAAAGCCTAAGAAGTTTTACACATAGAAAACTAATAAAAAGATCAGAGAGTCTGGGTAAGGGGTAAATTACGCAATGGGAAGGTGTTAGGCACCCACTACGTCCTAGGTACTCCTAGGGAGCCCTTTTCACACTTGTTGTATAAAATTGTTATTTGTTATGAAATATTTATTGTGCAAACATGATTGGGATGATGAGAAAAGAATATACAATTTTTATTGTTTTTGTGTTTGAACGGATGAACCCGTTGCCTACGTACCTTTCCATAAAAGGTAAAGGATCAAAACGCCGTAGTTCGGCTAAAAGATTTCCAAAAGTTAGTGGATTCAATTTTAAACACAAGCCTTAAGGTCTTACGTTATCCACGGGAGAAAACTCAACCTTATACAAACAACGAGTCCACCATGTGAGAAAAGCTTCAACTTGCTAGTGAGGGGTTAACCCTATAATAAGCAAGGAAGACTTACAATTCAATCAACTAAGGACAAATAGGTGAGATTGACATCAACCAACTAGGATAAATCAAACCTATGGCTAATGTATGAAAACTTAGCAAGGATGGACAAAGCCACAAAACAATTGAATGGGTGAAATTAATTGATTATGATTATTCACAAAAGGAGGGTCAAAGTATGATTAAGATTGGTTCAAAAGAAGTATTACAAAATGGAGTTTGAAAAGTCAAGGACTTAGGGTCCAGATTTCTAATTTGAAAGCATGAAGATGTTTGCACAATATTTATCTCAAGTTTTGAAAGCAATGTGTGAAAAGGTTTAGGACAAAATGGATGAATGGATGAAGATGGAGTGTAAAACTTCCTAGAAGGTTCACCTCTTGAAATCATATAGAAGATGACTCAAGTGTGTCCTTTGGAATAGGCAATGAGCAATAACAAGCAAGGCAAAAGAGGAAAGTCAACAAAAGCGGATACCGGATGCCAATCACTGGACTTATACCAATCTCCTAAAACAAAACCGGATATCAGAGGCCACTCTATGGACTTATACCAATCTCCTCAACAAAGAAATAAAAAGTGGATACCGGATGCCAATCTATCTGGACTTATACCAATCTCCAACAACAAAGCAAACACTTGGATGTCAGATGCCAATCTATCTGGGCTTACTCTATCCTTCAACATATGATCATAGGAAAACAAATGCCAAATTACATGGACTTACAATTGCATCCTCACATACAACAAACAAATGCATCAAGCAGAGAGAAGATGAGTGGCCAATGAAATGGTCTTATACTCACTTCCATATCATAGGAACAATGGCCAATGAAAGGTCTTACAATTGTCCTCAATGGGTAAACAACAAAGATATGTCACAAAGACAGATGAAATGATCATGCACTAATGAGCAATTAATGATGATAAATGCACAAAGCATACAAGCAGACATGTACAAATGTACTAAGTAATCAATCAACCAAAGGCATTCAACACACTCTATAACCAAACAATTAGGCTCATACAAAGGGTTAGGCATTGAAGCCAACTGGAATAGGGTTAATGGTGCTCTTAACCTTGACATTGAGAGCCAAGGTGAAGCAGATGAAAGGATATGAGGGGTGTGCCTCATGCTCTTATCCCTGGTCAGGGAGAGCTTCAAATGATAGAAGGTGTGGGAGTTCAGAAAGTAGGGACTCTCTCCACAAGTTAGACTCGATAGATCTTGGGTTTTTACTCACTATGCATCAACACATGTGGTGTGAGAAAGATGAGTGACACACAGAATAGTAGGAGATAGGTTACATATCTCTTGGATTCTACCAATTGCCTTATTTAAAGGACTTTTCCTGCTTGGGACAAAAGTAAACAAGCACAAACATCGCCTCTTAAGGAGGACTTCAGACAGTTGCCTGGCCAAGTAACAAGCCAGGTCTTCCAGACTACATGAAGACAAGAGATTCTACCTCAATGCAAATGCTATCAAGCAAAGCAATGCAAGTTCTCAAAGAACTAATAGCAACTAATGGTACCTGAAATCAATCAAATAAAATCAGTATACAACTCAATTTCAAAACCAATATAAGATAAGGATCGACAGTCAGCACAATCAGTCAAATGTGCAATGCACAAAGCTCAAAGCATATGAGCTAAGCATCCTACAAAAACAAACAAGTTAGTTCATGATAATCAGTCAAACTCAAACAACTTGCATTAATCTCCTTAAAGCATTTGCTTCTTAACCTGAAAAACCAAACTTAAACATGAGCAACAAGACCACTAGGACAAGCCTAGGGTCAAAAGGAGATAAAAAAATCCAAAACAGCAAGTGAAAGCTATCCAAAATCAAGTCTAAACAATTAAGAAACAAACCCAAGTGGTTTCACATTCATATCATTCATCATTATCATTTCACAAACAAATTAGGTCAAGGCATGTCATATAGAACCTCAAAGAAGTCAACAGAAAGACTCCATTCAAATCCAATCACAAACATTTCAATAAATCCTCAAATAATTCATGATCAAACATCATCCATAACATGATAAGAATACCAAATTTCAACTCATTTGGATGAAGGGAAGTAGGTCAATGAAAATCAGAAAGTCAAAGCAAGTTTAAGCAAACTCATACAAAGCATCAAAACATGCACCAACTTCAATTAATCATAAAATAGTGATAAAACATGATAAATGAATGGGACCAAAGCCATGATAAACTTCAAGATGTCTACATTACTCATGCCAAATTTCACATCCATCCAATTAATAACCAGAATTTCACAAACCAAATACAAACATGTATCACAAAAAGTCAACAAATGACCAAACAGGGGAGAAAATTCCAATCAAATAGGAAATGCTATCAATAATTCCAGAAAAATTCACATGTATTCTCAACATCCATCAGTATGTTCATGCAAAAATCCAGACCATTTTGAGTTCAATAAGCATGGTAATCAAAATCATGAAGTTGGACATGAATGGTGTGACACAAATTGTCACACCTCTATTCAAAAAATCATATCGCATCAACCAGCAATGATAAAATCACAAACCCTACACCAAAATCACCATGAACATGTCTAGTTTAAGCACAAAAAACTTCAGCCTCATTGGATTAAGTATCAGCATTTCATAAGCAAAATGGCAGGCATACACAAAATGGACACACATGAACAAACCCTAGCACATTTAAAAATCCACACGTGCAAAAAATCTGGAAAAATCACCATAATAAACTAGAGATCATGAGGAGCATTTCACAAAAAATCCCATCAAATTTGGACAAATATTGAAGAACTTATGAATTTTTGAAGATTGCCATGCCAAATGAAATAAATATTGAAATAAGAAATGATTTAATTAAAATAATAAAACGCGGATGGCAAACTTGTAAATAGTTGGTCCCTTAAGTGAAACGTTGCGTTTCACTTAAGGATGTGTCGTGTGCTGATTGGTTTCATGGCCAAATAACGTGAAAAAACATGCAAGGGTCGAGTTCTGCAGATCAAACACGATTTCTGGATTCATAAATTAGGGTTCATGCCATGTTCAAGGTGTTCTTCCACGAAATCTCCAGCAAGAACAAACTGTGGCCAAAATTAACAATCTATATACCATTGTGTTCATCTCATCATGTACATCAACAAACCAACAATCATTAACACTAAATCATGCTGAAATGGATGAACCGAGCAAAATAACATCTAAACATCAAATTTCATTTCAACATATCTCTCTTAATACTCAACAATATTTCATGATTCAAAGTTCATTGCAACCAGCATGGAAAGATCTTTAACAAGCATATCATGATTTCAAAAATAGAGAGAATCGAAAACCAACCTCTTTGAAGATGCAGTTTCGAAACAGTGTTTTTTGGCCTTGGAATGCAGAAACAGTAGCTCAATGATGTTTGTATTGATGAATGGACAACGAATTTTAGCTCAACAACCCTTGAGGCAGCTCCAATCAATATCTGCCATGAAAGAAAGCTCAATGCAACAGTGTTGGGAATGGCTCTACAGTTGGGAGATGATGCTTGCAAAGACCTCAACAATGATGGTAAATGGTGAATCAATGGACCAAGGCACGAATTCTTTGACAATTTTTCCAGAAAAATCCAAGTAAGGAAATGAGAGTTTTTGAGAGAAAATGAATTTCAGATCTGGTTTGTGAGTTGTGGCTAGGGTTTTGCAGTCTGAAATGAGTCATATATACTGCTGATCAACAATGCTACGCTTGGTTAATGAAGTGGTAAGTGAAATTAGCTTAAATGAAGTGTTTTGGTTAATTGGTGAAATCCACTCAAATTGCATGTGCATGGCATGCTACAGTGCGAAAATGGGCCTAAACAATCTCCAAATGTGGTTTTTGATCAGATGTAATTGGTAGAAAGTATAAACAATGATTAATTTGAAAGTCCATTTTTCACCCCTCTCTTTTTAAATTCAATGCACTTGAAAAAGGCCATTTTGATTGGAAGGTTTTTGGTGAAATGTGATGAAGGATTTGGATAGAGCATGTCAAATGTGACTTGTAGCAAAAAACCTCACTCAATTTGGCCAAATGGTTTGAAAGTTATCTCACTTTGAAGTTCAAAAATTCTTGAGAAAGATTTGATCATAACTTGCCAACCACACATGAGAAATGAGTGTTCTTGGACTTTTTGGAAATGGGAGAACAAGATCTTCAACTTTCATGTTGGACCAAAATTCATTTGAAGCTTGTATGATGAAGTAATTTTGAGGAGAAGAACTTTCCATTTTTGGCAAATTCCAATTACATGTCAACTTACTATTTTTGGAAACTTTTTGTCTGACCTCAAATTCTTCACTGTGGATGTTTGACCTGTTATATGAGGCTTATATGGACATGAATGAGACCTCTCAAACCAATTCCCACCATCAAATCACTGATTAAATGCACAGTTGACCACAATTGACTTTGCTAGGGTTTTGGTTGACTGAACCATGTTCTGATGAATTCCAAGCCCCTACCACTTGAGATCTTGATTCAAAATGATGTCACAACTCAAATTAACTCTTGATGAATGATCATGGTGCCCAAATTCTTCAAGAATGGCCACCATCTATTGCTCAATGGCTGTTTTGACTGATTTGACCTAGCTTGCTTCATCTGCAAGTAACATGGTTAGATGACAATATTTTTGTACTTTTGGTTAATAGACAGATGAAAAGCAATGGTATACAAATGCAATACATGTTTGGTGATCAAGAACCACACTCACAAGATAACCCACCCACTAGGAGGGAAGCAAAGGTGCACAAAGATCCTTGAGGCAATGATATGGTATGATATGATGCCATGAGGGATCTTAGGGACAAAATTGGGGTCTTACAATCCTCAAAACGCGTGGCATTTCCATTCAATATGGAGCATTATGCCATAGAAAAATTCAAACATATGCATTCATGTGTTGAAACCTAATCGGACCATATCCCCAGCAGAGGCGGATCTTGGTTTAACACCTGTACGGCACATTTGCTACAGTTGCTCCTGACAACATTCAAGATTGATTCTCCCCAGTGAGATCCCCAGCAAGTGTTTGGCCTTGCCCTGACATGTGTAGATCTCGTCCCTGTGATACCGGTAAGTGTCATGTCAACACCCGCGTGTGTGTGTTCTTTCCTTGGTGTCGGTAAACACCATTGTTCGGTGTCGATAAACATCGAGTCTTACCTCAATCATCGGTAAATGTCTGGTCTTATTTGTTGATGTCGGTAAACATCATCTTTCGATGTTCGTATAGTTGTACCCTTCCCCAGAATTTACCTCTCCGTTGGTGTCGATAAATGTTGAGTTTTTCCTATTCGTCCGTTGACGTTTGGGTGTGTTAACTTTTTCCCAGGGTTCACCTCTCCGTTGGTGTCGATAAACGTTGAGTTTTTCCTATTCGTCCGTTGACGTCTAGTTGTATCCTCCCCGCAGGTCATCCGTGGATGTCTGTTCACCTCTCCGTTGGTGTCGATAAACGTCGATTTTTTCCTATTCGTCCGTCGACGTGTAGTTTGTACCTTTCCCCAGGAGTCACCTCTCCGTTGATGCCGATAAACGTTGAGTTTTTCCCGATCGTCCGTTGACGTTTGTTTGTGTTTAGCTTTTCCCCAGTAAGTTCACCTCTCCGTTGGTGTCGATAAACGTTGAGTTTTTCCCATTCGTCCGTTGACGTCTGGTTGCACATACTATTCCCCAGTCATTCGTTAATGTCTGGTCGTCTTTGTTTGATGTCGGTAAACATCATCTTTCGATGTCGGTAAACGTCGAGTTTTTTTTCAGTCATCGGTAAATGTCTGGTAATGCCCCAGCCAGAAATCCCCAGTAGAGTCGTCGGTAAACGTCCTGCCCGGTTTCTGGTTGCAATATTTTGTTTTACTTCCCTAGTGAAGTGTTCACCTCTCCGTTGGTGTCGATAAACGTCGAGCTTCTCCCGTTCGTCCGTTGACGTCTGGTCGAGTCTTCCCGGACATTCGTTAATGTCTGGTCACCTCTCCGTTGGTGTTGATAAACGTCGAGCTTCTCCCGTTCGTCCGTTGACGTCTGGTCGAGTCTTCCCAGTCATTCGTTAATGTCCGGTCACCTCTCCGTTGGTGTCGATAAACGTCGAGCTTCTCCCGTTCGTCCGTTGACGTCTGGTCGAGTCTTCCCAGTCATCCGTTGATGTCTGGTCACCTCTCCGTTGGTGTCGATAAACGTTGAGTTTTTCCCATTCGTCCGTTGACGTTTGGTTGTGTCCTTTCCTTTGATAAAAATCAAAATCCCCAGGAGTCGTCGGTAAACGTCTTGTCTGGTTACTTGGCTTTTCCTTGTATTATCCCCCGCGGAGTGCAAATTTCTACGGTTCTTTGGTATTCAATCCCTGTTTACCCTGAAGGTCTGACAGCCATTGCTCTCATCCGTTCAGGTTCCCAGCTGATTGAATAGGGGCAGCTGTAGCACCTCAAATTTGCACCTCCCATTTTGTATATACATTTTCATTTTAGGTCATTAACATTGCATTGTTCATTGCATAGTCCATCAAGTCATCAGTCAGACTGGCATCAGGAGATTCAGTTGTGCAAGGCATCAAGTGCATTATTCATGAGATCAAAGCCCTAGGGTTGGTATAATGAGTTAACATGACCCAAGGATCATTTTGAAGTGGTTTGGCCAAGTATTGAAGGCTCAGAGCTCATCAGTCAATGTACAAATCATCTGAAACCCTAAAAAGTCAACAGAAGTCAACTATCAGTTCAACTATGGATTTGGAGGTGGGAGATGGTTAGAGATGCCTCATTCATGTGGGAACAATTCTCATTTGACATTTCAAACATCAACATTGAAGGATTTGAAGTCAGATCAAGACTTTCCAAAAATAGCAGGTGACCTGTAATTTGAATTTGCCAAAAATGGAAAGGTTTTCAACTCAAGATTACATCATCAAGAAAGCTTCAAATGAAATTTTGTCCAACATGAAAGTTGAATATCTTTCTCTCCCATTTCCAAAAAGTCCAAGATCAAGGATTTCTCATGTGTGGTTGAGGAGATATGATCAAAACATGGAAAAGTATGGTTTGAACTTCAAATGGGCATAACTTTCAAACCAAAACTCCAAATTGGATGGCTCTTTTTGCATTGTTCTTACTTTGACCTATAGTTTCCAAATCTTGCATCACAAGGCCAGAATTCATCCAATTCCAGTTCTGCTTCTTCAAGAGGTTACAAATCGCACCTCATAATTTTAAATTTCCTTGCCATCTTATGATAGATCTAAGTATGCTGAGTAGTTTAAGCTTTGAATCGTGCAAATCCATGCTGTTTTGAGTGAGATATGGCTGTTTGAATTTTTGGTGATGAATCTTCTTCACTTTGATCCATGCATGCTTGGTTGTTTTTTGGTGATTTGTTTGTGGATTCATGATGTATGATGCAAGATCTACACAATGATATGCTCGTTTTTAATTTCTGGAACTTTTGAGATTTTTCATGAAAAATTGGATGAAGATCTTCATGATCTTCATCGTGTTCTTCATGTGTTCATGCTGATTTCCAGTTTCCTGCGGATTTAATTGCCAGTTCATCATGTTTCTTGCGGATTCTTTTTATGCCATGCATGCTGTTTGTCTAGGGTTAGCGCGTAATTGGTCCACATGTTTGACCGCGCCACACAAGCATTGACCATGCCAGGTCAATTAATGAAACGCTGTGTCTCATGCTTGGCGCGCATCAGTTTGAATTGAAGCTGGGTTCGATCCTTGGCTTCATCATTTGTTCACATCCTTCATTCATTTTCTCACATATTCATGTGCTTGCTTCACATATCATTTTTCAATTTTTTTTCAACTTCACAAATTCATATCTAATTGAATATTGATCCAAAAATTATGTGGTTTTTTGCATTATGTTGCATTTTCTGGCTAGTATTTTTTGATCATTTTTCCATAAATTGTGCCTGGCCTGGAAATTATTTTTCCTAAGGAGTTTGAACATGTATGCATTCTTGACCTTGCCTTGCCACATCATTTGTGAAATGCTGAGATTTTATCCAATGCTTATGAAATTTTGCATGCTATAACTAGACTCATTGCTTGACATTTTGGTGTTGATTTGGTATTTTTACCATTTGCCATTGTTGTTTTATGATCATGCTAAGGTAGGTGTGACAATTTGTGTCACACCTTGTGATGTTCAACTTGATTGATGAGTTTGCCATGCCAAATGATATCCAATTGCCTTGATTTTTTGTATGATGCATATTATGGATGCTGTGTTTGATCATGACTTTTGTTGGAATTTTTGGAGTCATATCTGATTTAATTGAGATTTTTCATTCTGGATGGTCACATTTGAGCTTTAACATTGCCTTGAACTTCATTTGATTGTGAAATGCTTGTTCCTTATCCAATGAATGTGAAATTTTGTACACTATTTCTAGACATGTTGAATGTTGTTTTGGCTTTGGTTTGAGGTTTTTACCATGATCCATCTCTGTTTTATGCCTATGCTAAGTTGGTGTGACAATTGGTGTCACACATGTGCTTGTTGTGATTGTCTTGACCTATGCTATGTGATTACCATGCCTAGTATTGTCCAATGCCTCTAATTTTTTGTGTGATGATCATGTTGTATGTTCTGTTTACCCATGAATTTTGTCAAGATTATTTGAATCATTTTTGATTTAATGTGCATTTGTTCATTCTGATGTCACAATGTGGTCACAACTTGCATACCTTGCCATGTTTGGTTCATGAAATGCTTTTGGTTAATGATATGGATATGGGACCTTTTGGATTGTGTTCTTGATTGAATGAGGTTGATTCATGTTAAATTTAATGTTCTGTTTTGAATGTTTGACCTGCTTTTAACCCTAGGCTCTGACCTAGTGGTTTGGACTCACTGTTTGGATTGTGACTTTCAGGTTAAGAAGCTCATTGCCATGATTGGAGTTGCTCACTCATTTGAGTTGATTAGTTGATTGATGTTGGCTAATATGTAGTTGTTTTGTAGGTTGATGCCAAGTTATTTGTGTTGTGCCCATTGGCTTGTGCCTTGCACATTGATGCTTGATGCTTTGTCTGATTGTGTACTATTGCCTGTTGACTATTGTCTGTCTGTTTGTTTGACTTGTATACCGATTGGGTTAGATTTTTTACAGGTACCTAAGTTGCTTTGAGTTCTTTTTGAACCTACTTTTGCTTTGCTTGGTTGCTTAACCACTGAGGTATAACTCTCTGACTGCATGTAGTCTGGAAGACCTGTCCTGTTATGTGGGCAGGCACCTGTCTGAAGCCCTCCTTAAGAGGCAATGCTTGTGAATGTTTATCTTTGTGCCAAGCAGGTAAAGACCTCTTAAGAGGCAATTGGCAGATAAAAGAGATGTGCAATCCATCTCCTGCTAGTCAGTGTGTCATCCACTTTGCTCACACCATGTGTTGATGCATTGTGGATATTAACCCAAGATCCATGTTGTGTCAGTCATATGTGGAGAAGAGTTCCTACTTTCTGAACTCCCACACTTTCATCTGTCTGAAGCTCTCCCAGGCCAGGGATAAGAGATGTGAGGTCTTACCCTCACTTCCTATTTCATCTGCTTCACCCTAACTCTCAATGTTAGGGTTAAGAGCTAACATCACCCTGTTACAGTGGCTTGTTTGTCGAGGTTGACATGACCCCTTGACTAAAGCCTAGCCTTATGTGAGCCCACTTTGTTTGTATATAGTGTGTGCTAATTGTGTGTATGTTTGCTTTGCTTGTGCTGTTTAGGATAGCTTGCTCCCTGTGCAAGTTAGATAGAAACCTTAACATAGGGATCGTATGCATGACAACTTCTAGGCTCGAGTCGTAGTCTCCCTAGTAGTTGGTGTCTCCCTTTGTATCTGGTTAGGCTAGTCCTTTTTCCCTACGTAGGGGAACTACGTCGCCCTGATCCTCATACCAGATGAGGTACGTAGGCAGGAGATGAGCTGATCTCTTTGGGCGCCCTTTTGCTTTTTGTCTCTTTGTGTTGAGTTGGAGTCTGACGTAAGTCCAGCGATTGGTAGTCGGTTTCCTGTGTTTGTTTGTCGTGTGCTTGGAGTCTAATGTAAGTCCAGCGATTGGCATTTGGTTTCCAGTGTGGGTTTGTTGGTTCGGAGTCTGATGTAAGTCCAGCGATTGACATTCGGTTTCCTTGTTTGCCTGTTTGTGTGGAGTCTGACGTAAGTCCAGCGATTGGCAGTCGGTTTCCTGTGTGGTTTTGTTTGGCGTGCGTTAGCCGAGCTACGAGTGCTCTGATTCTTCTTCTGTCAGAGAAGATACGTATGCATAGGATGCGACATCCTAGTGAGCACGTTTCCCCCTGTCCCGAACTACGTCGACTCTGATGTCTGTGCCTGACAGACTACGTAGGCCCAGGATGCGATATCCTGCCGAGTTAGTTTCTTTTGTCGTTCTTTGTTTCCTTCCAGCCTTGTGTGTGATGTTTGTGAGCAGTTTTTAGCAACCTTATCCTTTCTTTTGAGCATGGATCCCGTCGAGTACGACGGATGTGTAGGGGTGCTAATACCTTCCCTTCGCATAACCGACTCCCGATCCCATCTCTCTCTGGTCGCGAGACCATGTCTTTTTCAGGTTTACTTCGAGCGTTTCCTTTCCCTCTTTTGGGATAAATAACGCACGGTGGCGGCTCTGTTGTTTCGTTTTCCCGCCGGTTTTTCGCGTAATACGACAATATGCACACAAAAAGGGCTCCCTAGGAGTACCTAGGACACTTTGGGTGCTAACACCTTCCCTCTGTGTAACCAACCCCCTTACCTGTGATCTTTGATTTTTATTAGTTTTCATTTGAAAACTTCTTACTAATTGGGTTTTGTTCGTACTTTTTCCCTTTTCCCTTGGGAATAATAAAAGCGCGGTGGCGACTCTTGTTAATTGATTTCTAGCTTGTCAATAGCTTGATGATCATGAATTTCTGGCTACAGAAATTAAGTGGCGACTCTGCTGGGAAGTAGTCTCCAGTGGGTTTAGCCTACTTTTTGTGTGAATATATTTGTATATATGTGATGTTTGTATATATGTATGTGTGATATAATCTGCTTGTTGTGCTTGGTGATCTCTGAGTGGTGTAGCGGGGTATTCGTTACCATTAGAGATATTGACTAAATCCAAGGTAAATCATACAAGTCGAGCCGCCACCGCACTTCTATTTATCCAAAGGAATGGTTAGAAAGCGAACAAAAACCTAAAAGTTTTATCGAATCAAAAACTAGTAAAAATGTCAGAGATCTGGGTAAGGGGGTTGGTTATGCAATGGGAAGGTGTTAGGCACCCAAAGCATCCTAGGTACTCCTAGGGAGCCCTTTTCATATTTGTTGCAAAGGTTGTTGTTTTTTTTTTGAAAATTTATTTGTGCAAACATGATTGAAGGGATAAGAAAAGCGTGTATGTTTATCTAATGTACTACTTACTAAAAGAAGGGTCAAAAGAAAATGACTCGCACGGACGTCGCATCCACTGCATACGTATCTCATTTGAATCTGAGAATCAGAGTCTTCGTAGCTCGGCTACCTATGGGTTAAAGAGGAGTGTGCTCGCTAAGACATCGCGTCTTATGCCTACGTATCTCATCTGGGATGAAAATCAGAGCAAAACGTAGTTCGACCAACTACGGGTTAAGGGTTTGGATGAACAACATTACTACGCAATCTACCGGATGCTCGACCTTTAGAGACTTACTCGCCTGTAGTAGAAGGAGTTAACGTGTTCTTAGGAGAAGAAAAATCAATGAGTTGTTTGCATTTTAGGAACGCTCATGCAGAAAAAGGGAAGTCCTAGATGAAGGAACCTGCATAAAGAAAACACACAAAACATTTCCTCCTATCGAGGTCTTCCAGCTAAGAAAGCACTAAAATGCTAAAAGATGTAAAAGGGATTAAGATCTAACACACGGATAAAGATCCGGAGTAACAGCAATTAAGGAATAAGATACCCCGGAGATCCTTCCAAGCTAACACCATCAAGGAAAGTGAGTCAGTACAGGTAATCGGAATAAACCTCCAGGTGGTATCCCACAAATAAAATGGAATACCAAACAAGCTATCTCTGCAAAAGTATGTGAGCCCTCATAAACACTCAACAAACAGGTTAGAGTAATATGAAGGAATTAGGAGAAAACAATGACATGACAAACACAAGACAGATTAGAGCAAAACAGAAAAAAAACAAATGCTGTAGCGATCGCTACTACATCGCCTAGCGAAAGCTTAGCGAAGCTTCGCTGCAGGCTCGCCTAGCGAAGCGGCTAGGGAAGGCCTGCGGGTTTTGGGTTCTTCATTGATAACGGCCCGATCTCGGTAACCCCAAACCCTATGGTATCCCTCAGAAACGAAACGATTAAACATTCAAGGTATTATTTACATATTCATGCACAATTATAAACCCATGGGCAAAAACCTAACGATACCTCATACCTTCAGATGATTCAAATTAAGAGCATAAAATTATGGGAATAAGGCAAACCTGATTGGAGAGATCAATTAAACTCGAATTGCACGGTTGGGCTTGCAAAGCAATGTTAGGGTTTGCGTGAGACGGAGGCGAACTTTTCAGAGCTGCCTGGAGGTTGCTGCAAATTAGTTCCTAGGGCTCTTCTATGCCTCTTTTTCTCCAGGGTTTATAATAATCTCCAGTCTCCTCTGGTTTTTTCTCTCTCTCTTTCTCTGTGTCTTTTTTCTTCTCCTCTTTTCTCTGTGTGTTTCTTTCTCAAATGAAGCTCTGGTATTTATAACCTGATATTGGTAGCTTGGTGGGCTCAGAGTCAAGCCCAAAATTTTCTGTTATTTTCCAAAATGCGCTCTCTTCGCCTAGCGAAGGATCTGCTCGCCTAGCGAGCATGACAGTACCTTTCGCTAAGCGAACCATTCTGCTCACCTAGCGAGCATGACAGCTCAGGAACAGATTCTTGCTCCTTCAGGATTAGCATTCGGAATGGTGAATAGACCTCATTTCAACCTGTTGAAAGTAACTCAAGTCTTTCCCTTGTGTTGACTGATCACCCGAATAGAGTCCACAAAGGGTCTTGGATGATACTCAAGCTTCAAACAAAAGATGTTAGTGACATATTTTTGTGCTTTTGGTTAATAAACAAAAAATAAGAGAAACAATGATATATAATTCAAGCATGCTTGGTGATCTCAAACCAACACACAAGGAGTCCCACCCAAAGGCAAAGGGAACCAAGATGCTAAAGATCCTTGAGGCTATGCAAATGCAATGTTATGGTGTCATGAGGGATCTTAGGGTCAAAATTGGGGTCTTACAAGTGGTGAGATAAGTTCTAACCCGAACTTGAGTGCAATTAAGATAGGAGGATGGTATAGTCATGTTCGACTTGTGTGGAGTAGTCCTTAACAAGTTGGCTTGACATCCATCTGCTCAGTGGAGACTCCTTTGGATTTGGAAATGTCACACAAGTATTTGTGGTTAGGCATTACTATTTCTAATTGAGTCCGAGAAGCTGAGGACCTTAGAACATTTAACCCATCTTGGCCTATTTAGGACGTAGTGCGGAGACTGTTGAAGTGTAGAGTTGATAACAGTTGTTACGCGATACTACACTCAGACGAGTTTCTCTTGAGAATATTATGGGTGGATGAGTCAGTCATCTTAACCTGTAATATCCAATAGATGGAATTAAGACTCTGGGAACTTTTTAGAACATGATCTACAGGTTTTATCCTTAGTTCACTCCTTTAGGATGGTTCTTACCCAGATTCCATGCTCGTGACTTGCAGCAAACCCTTTGATTCTTGGTTGATCCAATCAAGTCTTGTCAATATCAATGGAACTTGGGTGTTGATAAGGTGTAAACCATAATCCACCAAAATGGATGATTGATCTTGACAATGACTTGATTCATCCCTTGCCCTTTGTTTGCCTTGTGTGTGATCCCTTACTTGTGATTGTTGCATTCGTGCATTTCATGCACATCATAACATTCATCACACGAAATTTCAAGGATTTAAGGTGTCATTTACATATATTTTCAGACCATGGATTGTGGACGAAGGAACACTAAGAAGTACAGTTTCAGATGTCTCGACTTGAAAGAGTTAACGAAGCTAGCATCTTTTGTATTAGATCCCTTGGACTTCAAACAACGTTATGGGTAGCTTCTATCCATTTTTCTGTTGATGTAGTTGAAGGACTCTTGAGTGTATCGGTGTAATTCTATGATCCTCTCTACCATTGTTTCACTTTCCCAGATTTTCAGCTTGTGCCTACTTTGGAGGAGTATTCTCATCTTTTTGGGATACCTATTTCTAGTAGAGTTCCTCTTAGTGGATTGGAGGAGATTCCCCGATCTTGTGTTATTGCTGAAGCTCTTCACTTGAAAAAGTATGAGATAGAGGCTCATTGGATGAAAAAAGGAGGGTTATTTGGGTTTCCATCTGTTTTCCTCATCAAGGGAGCTACCACTTTTGCTCAAGCTGGTAGTTTGGATGCTTTTAAAGCTATCTTTGTGTTGCTCATCTATGGATTAGCTTTGTTCCCTAACATTGACGGTTTTGTTGATCTTAACACCATTAGACTTTTCTTGATTGGGAATCCTGTGCCTACTTTGTTGGGTGATATGTATTTTTATTTACATTTAAGGAATTCTAAGGGTGGTGGAACGATTGTCTGTTGCATTCCTCTTCTGTACAAGTGGTTTATTTTGCACTTGCCTCAGACGCCTGCTTTTATGTAGAACAAACAATGTCTAAGGTGGTCTCAGAGACTTATGTCTCTCACTAATGATGATATAGTTTGGTATGATCCGTCCTTAAGCAGTTTGGAGATTATTGATAGTTGTGGTGAATTCTCTAATGTGCCTCTCATTGGTACACAAGGAGGAATTAGCTATAACCCTGCTTTGGCTCGTCGTCAACTTGGGTTCCCCTTGAGAGATAAACCTAATAACACTTTGTTAGAAGGTCTTTTCTATCAGGAGGGTAAAGATTCCCATCATTTGAAGCAGAAGATTATGCATGTTTGGCATAATGTGCATAGGAAAGGAAGATCTGAGCTTGGCCCGCGCAATTATATTGGTTTGGAAGCTTACACTCTTTGGGTGATGAAGAGAGCTATGGAGTTGAAGATTCCTTATCCTTGCGAAAGACCTATGTCTATGGTTGTGGTTGAGCCATTAACTCTTCCTAACCAAGATGTAGAGGAGTTGGAAGACGCTCTCATCAAGATGAAGCAAGTGAAGAATATGTGGGAAGAATGTTTCCATGCTTTGAGCAAGAAGCATGAAGAGTTGCAGTTGGAGTCTAAGGACAAAGATGCACTGATTGAGCTACTTGAAGACCGAGTGACGAAGAGACAGAGAGAGCCAGAGGTTTCATCTTCTATCATGCCTCAGCCTTCCGTTTCTTGGAAGAAGATTGTTGACCAACTTGTCCTCGAGAAGACTCAGATGAAGGCTTCCTTTGAGACCGAGATTCGTCGCATTCGAAGGAAGTACGTGCCTTCAGCCAGATCTTCTGACACTGTTGTTAGGGATCCTTAGGATGACTAGTCTCCTTTTCTCTTGTATCTTTTACTTTGGTTTCTGAAATTGTACTCAATGTGATCCTTCCAATTTATATAAATAAAAAAGAGATTTTTGGTCATATCAAATTATTGCAATTACCATTTAAATATTATATATTTACAAATGATATAGTAAGTTCCTTGGAAATAAAAATAATCAAGCATTGCATTTCATGCATCATTTGCATAAGCAGGTTTTTTGCCAGGTGTCCGATTGGTGTTCTTCTGTGCTTTAGCCAAGCTGACTCACCGGTACAACACTCGAGCCAATCATCAGAGAATCATGGAACACCTTGAGCAAGAGAACCGAGATTTGAAAGAGGAGATTGTCAGGCTGACTGGCATGATGGAGTTAGTTATTGCTGCTCAAAGCCAAGCTTCTCCAACACATGCAACTCCTCCCGCGAGGACTGTCATTTTTGAAGTGGTTATCTCTATTGTGCCTGCTGCCACCGCCCACTTCGCTCCCAATCTGCCTACTGGATTCCCGTGGGGAGTGCCACCCAATTTTGTGCCAGAAGGTTTCGCTCCCACTTTTGCTTCCGTGCCACCTCCTGTTGTGCATACTTTGCCTCGTGTAGAGGACACCATCTATCATTCCGAGCCGTCTGAGGGCCCGGATGTCTATGAGAAGATGGATCAGATGAAGGACCAATTTCTTGAGCTGCGCAAGGAATTAAAAACGCTAAGAGGCAAAGATCTATTTGGGAAGAGTGATGTTGAACTGTGCTTAGTGACCAATGTGAAAATCCCAGTGAAATTCAAAGTGCCTGACTTTGAGAAGTACAAAGGGAACTCTTGTCCACTCAATCATCTTGTGATATATGCCTGCAAGATGTTAACTCACACAGATAATGACTAATTGCTGATTCACTATTTCCAGAATAGACTGATAGGTGCTGCACTCCGTTGGTATATGGGGTTAGATAGTGCAAGCATCCACACTTTCAATGACCTAGGTGAGGCTTTTGTGAAATAGTATAAGTACAACGTGGATATGGCGCCGGATAGGGACCAACTGAGGTCCATGCCTCAGAAATATAAGGAGACATTCAAGGAGTATGCCCAGCGTTGGAGGTAGTTGGCTGCCAGATCACTCCTCCTTTGGAGGAGAAAGAGATGACAAAAATCTTTCTGAAAACCCTGAGTTCATTTTACTATGAACGCATGATCGCCAGTGCCCCCAGTGATTTTACCGAAATGGTAAACATGGGGATGAGACTTAAAGAAGGGGTCCGTGAAGGACGATTGTCAAAAGATGAGACGTCGACGAGCAAGAAGTGTGGGAGTAGTTTCAGTAAGAGGAAGGATAATGAGACCAACGCAATTTCCAGTGGGAGGCAGAGGAGGCCTCAGATCAAAAGATATCCACCACCCCGCCAATATCATCATCATCAAGTATATTTCGTGATTCCGGTATTTTCAAATCAGCAACCAACACCAATTCAACAACAACAACATCAATATCAAAATCAACGTCAACAACAACAACTGCAACAAAGAACAAACACCTACAACAACCACAATTCCAACAACAATCATCACCAACAACATAATTTCGAGAGGAAGAAGGTCTCTTTTGACCCGATTCCTATGTTATACGCAGAACTGTACCCATCATTAGTCCTCAAAAATTTGATTCAATCGAGGAACCCGCCACAAATCCCAGAACCACTTCCTTGGTGGTATAAACCCGAGCTTCGATGTGCTTTTCACCAGGGTGCACCTGGGCACGATATTGAGAACTGTTATCCGCTAAAGTATGAGGTGCAAAAGCTTATGAAGAGTGGCATGGTGTCTTTTGAGGACCACACGCCTAATGTGAAAGCTAATCCTTTGCCCGCTCATGGGAATTCTTCAGTGAACATGGTGGACGACTGTCCAGGTGAATTCAAGGTTTTTGATGTCTAGTTTATCCGAAGATCTTTGGTGCAAATGCATAAAGATATTTGTTTGGTGAGTGACTGTGAACATGATCACGATGGTTGTGATATTTGTAGCGTGAACCCAAGGGGGTGTGTTGTAGTGAAAAGGGACATCCATCGTCTGATGGATGAAGGCATGATTCAGATTGTTAAATCCCGTCATGTAGATGACGATGTCAATGTCATAGTGCCCGTTTTCAAACAACCAGAGTGGTTGGTGATTCAATACGATAGCAGCAGTAACCAGAACATCAGCAATAGATCAGTTTCGACGTTGGTTATACGGTTAGCGGGCCCATTCCCGTATTCATCTGATAAAGTTGTACCGTATCAATACAATACTACAATGATAAAGAATGGTCAAGAGGTCTCGTTGCCTACGACCAGTTCAGTGGTGAGCATTGTAGATGTTACGAAGGTGACCCGCAGTGGTCGAGTTTTTGGACCGGTGTTCCCGGAGAATGAAGAAGAGTTGATTGTTGGTAAGAAGGCGGATATGCCTAATGTAGATCCAGTAGGATGTTCAAGAGATAATTCTGGTGAATCCATAAATTTGAAAGCCAATGGTGATGATGATGAGGTACTCCGACTGATTAAGAGGAGTGAATTTAATGTGGTTGAGCAGTTGCTCCAGACTCCCTCCAAGATTTTCGTGTTGTCTCTGCTTTTGAATTCTGAAGCGCACAAAGAAGCACTCCAGAGAGTTCTTGAACATGCATATGTAGAGAAAGATGTTACTATGGATCAATTTGATCACATTGTGGCTAACATCACTTCGTGCAATAATTTTAGCTTTTGCGATGAAGAACTCCCTGAGGAGGGAAGAAATCACAATCTGGCTTTGCATATTTCGATGAATTGCAAGGAAGATGCTTTGTCAAACGTACTTGTTGACACCGGTTTGTCACTCAATATGCTTCCGAAGTCAACTTTGTCAAAGTTATCTTACCAAGGAGCACCCATGAGGTACAGTCTAGTAATTGTCAAAGCCTTTGATGGCTCGCGCAAGACGGTTATTAGAGAAGTGGACCTTCCAGTCAAGATAGGTCCGAGTGACTTTCAGATTACTTTCCAGGTAATGGATATTCACCTAGCCTATAGTTGTTCATAGGGAAGGCCATGGATTCATGAAGCAGGAGCTGTTACTTCCACTCTGCATCAGAAGCTCAAATTTGTCAAGAGTGGCAAGTTGGTGATTGTGGGAGGTGAGAAAGCATTGTTGGTTAGCCATCTGTCATCTTTATCATATGTGGAAGCTGAGGATGAGGTTGGAACTCCATTCCAAGCCCTATATATTGCTGTTGAGAAGAGAGTTGGGGCACCTATGTCCTCTCTGAAAGATGCACAGAAGATTGTTGAAGAAGGTCATGTTGACCAATGGGGGCGCGTGGTAGAGGTCTCCGACAACAAAGGAAGAACTGGTTTGGGGTTCCAGAATGGCTCATCAATTTCAAGATCTAAAGAGATGCAACTCAGCTTCCATAGCGGAGGGTTCATTCATGGGAATGAACAACACTTAGCTGTCGTGCTAGAGGAAAATGAAGAGGAAGACTGCACCAACTTTGTGACGCATGGACAGACATGCAACAATTGGACTGCTGTTGATATTCCTGTTATTTTGCGTCGATCTAAGTAATTGCTTTTATATTTTAAAATCCTTCTCATATGCCTAAGGGAGAAGTGAACATTATTTGGGCATTTTAAATTGATCATCAATAAAATTAATTCTATTCATCCACATATTTGATGTTTTGTTTTTACTTTTTGCTTATTTCTGAAAATAGTAATCACAAAAAACATAAATAAACAATATAATTGTCCATCTGCATAATATTTGGTCACAAATTCACTTCTCTAAAATCAAAATATCAAATCATTATGCAGGTTAGTTCCTAACCCCATTGAATACAATGATCCTTCTCCTTCTCCAAATTTTGAATTCCCTGTGTTTGAAGCCGAGGAGGAAAGTGTTGTATAGGTGAGTGAGGAATTGTCTTGTCTTCTTGAGCAAGATGAGAAGATTATTCAGCCATTTGAAGAGCAGATTGAGCTAGTCAACTTGGGTTCCGAAGATGAGGTGAAGGAAGTCAAGATTGGGTCTTGAATGTGTCCAGATGCTAAGAAGGGGTTGATTGATCTTCTTCGAGAGTATTCAGATGTGTTTTATTGGTCCTATCAATACATGCCTGGGTTGGATTCTGACATTGTGGAGCATAGATTGCCGTTGAAGCCAGAATGCCCGCCAGTCAAGCAGAAGTTGAGAGGAACGCATCCTCATATGGTCGTGAAGATCAAAGAGGAAGTTCATAAGCAGATTGATGCTGGTTTCCTTGTGATTGCTGAGTATCCGCAATGGGTGGCCAATATTGTGCCTGTGCCGAAGAAAGATGGAAAAGTCCGCATTTGTGTTGACTATAGAGATTTAAATAAAGTCAGTCCGAAAGATGATTTCCCTCTGCCACACATTGATATATTGGTAGACAATACTGCTAAATTCAAAGTCTTTTCGTTTATGGATGGATTTTCCAGATATAATCAAATCAAAATGGCACCCGAGGATATGGAGAAGACCACATTCATTACACCATGGGGAACATTCTATTATAGAGTGATGCATTTCGGTCTAAAGAATGCTGGTGCAACTTACCAGAGAGCAATGACTACTCTTTTTCTTGATATGATGCATAAAGAGATTGAAGTATATGTCGATGACACGATTGCTAAATCAATTGATGAAGAGGAACATGTTGAGAATTTGTTGAAGCTATAAACTCCGCTTGAATCCTAATAAGTGTACTTTTGGTGTTCGTTCTGGTAAGTTGTTGGGCTTTATTATCAGCGAGAAGGGTATTGAAGTTGATCCTGCCAAGGTCAAAGCAATACAAGAGATGCCTGCGCCCAAAACTGAAAAGCAAGTTAGAGGTTTTCTCGGCCGCTTGAATTATATTTCCAGATTCATTTCCCACATGACTGCCATATGTGCGCCTATATTCAAGCTTCTTCGGAAAGATCAGTCTTGTGATTGGACCGAAGACTTCTAGAAAGCTTTTGACAGTATCAAAGAATATTTGCTTGAGCCTCCAATTTTATCTCCACCTGTTGAAGGAAGACCGTTGATCCTGTATTTGACTGTGCTAGAAGATAGTATGGGTTGTGTTCTTGGTCAGAAAGATGAGACTGGGAAGAAAGAATTTGCAATCTATTACCTCAGTAAGAAGTTCACCAACTGTGAGACTCGGTATTCAATGCTTGAGAAAACATGTCGTGCATTGACTTGGGCTGGTAAGCATCTGCGTCATTATATGTTGAATCATACCACTTGGTTGATATCCAAAATGGATCAAATCAAGTATATATTTGAGAAGCCTGCTTTAACTGGGAGGATTGCCCGTTGGCAGATGTTGTTATCAGAGTGTGATATTGAAAACCGATCTCAGAAAGCGAACAAAGGTAGTATCTTGGCTAACCATTTGGCTCACCAAACAACTGAATATTATCAGTCAGTGTAGTATGATTTTCTTGATGAAGATATTTTGTACTTGAAAATGAAAGATTGTGATGAACCATTGCTTGAAGAAGGGCCAGAACCTGGTTCCCGTTGGGGCATGGTATTTGATGGAGTTGTTAATCAATATGGAAATGGCATTGGGGCAGTGATTATTACTCCTTAAGGCACGCATTTGCCATTTACAGCTAGATTGACTTTCAAGTGTACAAACAACATGGCAAAATATGAAGCTTGCATTATGGGGCTTGAAGAGGCCATGAATCTCAGAATCAAGTATTTGGATGTCTTCGGTGATTCGACTTTGGTTGTGAATTAGATCAAAGGAGAATGGGAGACAAATCAACCTGGTTTGATACCATATAGAGATTATGCGAGGAGGATTTCAACTTTCTTTACAAAGGTTGAGTTTCATCATATCCCTCGAGAAGAAAACCGGATAGCAAATGCTCTTGCAACGTTGGCATCAATGATTGTGGTGAAGTATTGGAATGAAGTTCCTAATTTATCTGTAATGCGTCTTGATAGGCCAGCACATGTGTTTGCTGTTGAAGAGATCAAATATGAGAAGTCGTGGTATTACGACATCAAATGTTTCCTCCAAAATCAGATTTACCCACCTGGGGCATCTTTGAAAGATAAGAAGATTTTGAGAAGATTAGCCGGCAATTTCTACTTGAATAGTGATATACTGTACAAGAGAAACTTCGACATGGTTTTGCTCAAATGCGTGGATAGACACGAAGCAGACTTGTTGATGACTGAAGTGCATGAAGGTTCCTTTGGTACTCATTACAATGGACATGCAATAGCGAAGAAGATGTTGCGAGCAGGTTACTATTGGCTGACAATGGAATCTGACTGTTGCAAGTTTGTGAAGAAGTGCCACAAGTGTCAAATATATGCTGATAAGATTCATGTTCCGCCAACACTTCTGGATGTTATCTCTTCCCCGTGGCCCTTCTCCATGTGGGGAATTGATATGATTGGGATGATTGAGCCCAAAGCTTCGAATGGACATCGTTTCATTTTAGTGGCAATCGACTACTTCACAAAATGGGCTGAAGCAGCATCGTACAAATGTAACCAAGCAAGTTGTTGTAAGGTTTATCAAGAATCATATCATATGCTGTTATGGTGTGCCAAGTAAGATCATTACTGACAATGGATCAAACATGAATAACAATATGGTGGAAGCTCTTTGCAAAGACTTCAAGATTGCACATCATAATTCTTCTCCCTATAGACCCAAGATGAATGGGGATGTTAAAGCTGCGAACAAGAACATCAAGAAGGTAATCCAGAAGATGGTTGTCACTTATAAGGATTGGCATGAGATGCTCCCGTTTGCTTTGCATGGATATCGTACATCCGTCCTCACTTCAACAGGGGCAACCCCTTTCTCTCTTGTTTATGGTATAGAAGCAGTTCTCCCCATAGAGGTTGAGATTCCTTCATTGCGTGTGCTCATGGAAGACAAGTTAACTGAAGCAGAATGGTGTCAGACCAGGTTTGATCAGTTGAATTTAATTAAAGAGAAGAGATTGACTGCCATGTGCCATGGTCAGTTATATCAGTAGAGAATGAAGAAAGCTTTTGATAAGAAGGTCAAACCTCGTGTGTTCAGAGAAGGTGACCTTGTGCTCAAGAAGATTTTGTCGTTCAAGCCAGATTCCAGAGGAAAATAGACTCCCAATTATGAAGGCCCATATGTTGTTAAGAGAGCCTTTTCAGGCGGTGCATTGAATCTTACAACTATGGATGGTGAAGAGTTCACTCGTCCTGTGAACGTAGATGCAGTCAAGAAATACTTCGCCTAAAAAGGAAAAGAAAAGCTCGCTAAGTTGAAAACCCAAAAGGGCGGCTTAGGAAAAAATGAGAATCTCGGTGGATTGAAAACCCGAAAGGCCGATCCATGCAAAAATTAGGGACATAAAACAGAAAAGAATTTCCTGATACGTTGAGTATACCACCTTGGGGCAACTTATGCAAAAAATAGGGATTATGGCAAGTAACTGCAGTCTGCTGATCTTCAGTGATTTTGAAGACTTGTTTGAGCACAAGGGTTGACATCGATTCATCTCCAGCAGCGGTCAAGAGAACAGTGGATATCAAGATTTGGTAAAAGGATTAAGGATCATTTGTATTCAATGTACCTCTTTTCCATGTAAATTACCATTTTCAACTTTGTAAATCTATGGAGTCTTGTCATTTACAGACTACCATTCCAATAAATAAAGTTGAGCTTTTATCCAATTGTTTCTACTCTTATTTACTTCAGCCAATAGTTTTAAATTTTATTATGATCATTTTAAAATTAATTTTTTAAAATCAAGTTTTAAAATATATAAGCAAGAACTTTTCCAAAGCAAGTAAAAAGAATATCAACAACATTTCAGTAAGAAGCAAGTTCTTGAGTGCGAAGCATCTGAGGTTCCCCAAGCAGTTAACTCTTCAGGTATCCCTAGACGTTTGTGTTGATTCAGTTCCTCGGCGGAGTGTTTGATCCCCATTGGAGCTTATTTTCTTTTTCCCCAACTGAGTTGGTTGCGGCGTGTCCTTGTCCCCAACAGAGTTTCGGCCTTCCCTAGTGGAGTTTGCATTTCCTCAGTAGGTGGATCGTCATCAGAGATATTCGATCTTTCCCTAGTAGATCGCTTTGGTGTCCCCACCAATCGTTGTATCTTTGCTCCTAGTCAGAATTTCCTCCGGGTTTTTGAGCAGCTTTTGATTGTTCCCCAGTAGGGTTGTCTCTCATTTTTATGGTAATGACCTAAAATTCCCTACAGATTGGATGTTTTATCCCCAACAAATCTCCTTCCTCAGCCAAGGTTGAGCCTTTGGGATATTGATCTCTCTGTTCTCTGGCAGTTGTCTCCATATTTTGTGGATTAACCGAGGATTGTACCGGTGGTTCAATTTCTTTGCGACACCTCCGTATCATTCGAGATCGTTTTGTCAGCATAATCACCATGTGTACATATACATATACATTCATATAAATTCATGATTTGCATATCCTGCATCTTCATATTTGATTTGTTTGAGATTTTCATTATCTGTTATGGCGGTACTTTATTCCCATACCAAATTTGGTGTTTGTCCTCTTTCAATTGTAGAGTATCAGCCCCTAAGCAGAAAAGACTTTAACCTTTCTCTGTTTCCCCACTAAGTTTGTTTCCTCGTGGATGATTGTTATTTCAGTTTCCTCTCCAGCAAATTTTCTGGATGGAATTACTCCCCTTGAGTTATGTCCTCATTGGGTTAAGTCTTGATTGACCATTTTATTTCTAGCTCTTACCTAGATAGATATCTTGGTCCCCTAAGAGTCTATTACCCAGTAACTGGTAATATTCTTCTTGGTTTGTAGTTTATTACTTCTTGCCCAATACCCAGCAAAAGTACCCTTTTTCTCCTCAGCAGAATTCCCAGTGGATCTATTCCTCGAAGAGTATATCCTTGATATTTTCATCCTAACCAGTGACGGATATATTTTCTTCCCCCGTGGAGTCTATCCTTGATATATTCACTTTAATCAGTGACATATATTCTCTTTTTTGGTATTCTACCCAGTAAAAAGGTAGTTGTAATTCCTATTTTGGTTCCTCGGAGAGTTAATCCTTGATATGTTCATCTTAATCGATGACGGGTTTTCCTCTCCTTGTTGGTCTTCTACCCAGTAACCGGTAGTTGTAAATCCTACTTTTCTTCTGTGCAAAGTCAATCCTTGATATATTCACTTTAACCGGTGACAGATTTTCTCTTCTTTGGTATTCTATCCAGTAACTGATAGATGTAATCCTTACTTTTATTCCCCATTTCAGAGTCTATCCTTGATATGTTCACTTTAACCGGTGACGGATTTTCTCTTTGATTGGTCTTCTACCCAGTAACCGGTAGTTGTAAATCCTGCTTTGTCCCCTCGCAGAGTGAATCCTTGATATGTTCATCCTAACCGGTGACGGATTTTTCTCTTCGACGGTTTTCTATCCATTTTTCGATAGATGTAATTCCCCCTTTTGTTGTTCAGTTGGTATATCCTTGATATGTTAATCCTAATCGATGACGGGTATCCTCCTTTACATCCCCAGCAAGGCTATTCTTACCCAGTAACCGGTAATGAATATTCCCCCCATGGCTTTCCCTCAACGAGTCATCCTTGAAATGTTCATCCTAATCTATGACGGATGTTCTCTCTGTCAGAATTTTATTATCTTCTTACCCAGTAATAGGTAGTAGATAATGGATTTCTGCTCCTCCTATGTTGAAATTTTATTTCTTCCCCAGTTGAGTTGAGTGCGCATTTCCGTATTGAAATCGTTGTTCCCCTGCACGAGTCGGGTATTTCAGTTTTTTCCTGACTTATTCGTATCCCCTGCAGGCGTTGTTTTTGTTTCCCCGACTGAGTCTTTCCATTGTTATATGGAATTCCCCTAGTCCCTAGTAATTTTAAGTTGTAGTCTGGCCTGCACATAACTTCTTTTTATCCCCCAGAGTCTCTGTCTCCCCAGTGAGTTTTCCTTATGGAATGCATTTTACTCCTGCGGACTTTCTGTCTCTTTGATTTCTTTTTACTTTGTGACAATATTTCCCCACGGAGCATTAACTTTTACATTCATATCATATGCATCATGAGGTCTCTTAGGGACCAAAATTTGTATCTCTATGTTGTTATTTAAGCCCATTCTACTGAGTCGACATGAACATTTTAACCTTCGCCTCCTCAGTTAGAATGTCCTTAAATAGGGGCAGTTGTAAGACCCTAATTTTGACCCTAAGATCCCTCATGCAATTTCATCATAGGCATTAGCATTGGGATCATATCTTGGCATCCTTCTTGCTCCTTTTCATTGGGTTTGTTTTGGGAGAGATCACCAAGCACTTTGTGATTATATCATACTTGTATTTTATCATTTCACTAACCAAAATACCAAAAATATGTCTTTGTATTTGCCTAACTCTTTTGTAGGTAGGGCATGATCTCATTGATTCATCAAGATCACATCTAGGGTTTGAGACCCTCATGAACAAAAAGCACAACCAAGAATTGATTCAATAATGGTTATGAACATAATATATGAGTCCCAATGTTCTCTACATGTTATATTGATCAAGTTTGCTTCAAGAGTTTGAGGGTGATTTGCCTTGGAAACCCTAGTTTGACTAGATATCTTGAGTAACTTCTCCAACAAGCTATCTCACCAATTGATCAAATTTCTCAAGGGGCACATCAAATTTCATCATCTTATGCACATATGATCTACCATGAGTCAATAAAGTCAAGAGAATTGGAAATTAGCAAGTTGGTTAATGATTGTTGGCCAGATGAATTCATCTGATCAAAACTGGGTCTCCCTAGACCCTATCTCCTACAATTTTCACCATATGAAAATGATTCCAAGAGAAAACTTACTCTAAATGACATTATAAACAACTTTATTGTTGGGACCTAGATCTAGTTTTGCGTGGAAATCATTTTCTATGTTGAAACATTATAGGTCATTTTGTCTAAACCCTAATTTGAAAGTCAACTTCCCAAGGCCATAACTTGCTCAATTTTTATGAGATGAAAGATTTCCAAGTTTCAAAATCAAATTCAATGTGTCTAATTAAACTTTGATGTTTGGAGTGGGACCTAATTCAACTTTTTTGAGCATGTGATATGAGGCTACATTATAGGTCACTTTTGACCTATACCATTGAACAGGTGATTTTTCCAAACTTCAAAAATGCATAACTCTATTATTTAAAACCCAAATGACATGAAATTGGTGACCATTTTGAAGGTCTTTGAGAGAGCTACAACTTTGATGAAGACACGTTTCTCATTTGAAGCTCCTATAAAAGGTTAAGCAAGGTAGAATATTGAGACATATGGCTTGACACTAAGAAAAATTTTGATATGCCAAATTTTTCCAAACTTCACCTCAAATTTCTCCAAGTTCCAAACTCCAAATGAAAAAGTGTTCAACATCAAACTTGTTCCTCTTGATCTCACATTTCTAAAGAGCTCAAACTCATTCATTTTGGACTTGAAATGCATAGGCTGCGCATGGCTTAAATAGGCTGATATCATTTGGCATGGATCCAACTTCAAGCATCAATGTTCAATTGCCTTGCATTCCAAGCTTGCTTCAACACATCTGATCATTCATTTTGGACTTCAAACCATCATTTCATGGGCCTATGCGCGCCCATGCACCATCCTATCATCATTTTCCAAATTTGGAAGGTTGAAAAGAGTGTGCAAATATCACATTGATTTGGCTATATATACAGCTGCATTTGCTCAGAAATCACACACATATTGCGCCAGCTTTGAATCTCAATTGAAAACCCCTCACTCTTATAGGATAACCCAGATAAGTTCATTTGAATTTAAGCTTGAACCTCCACTGTTTTGGAATTCAATTCTCCATGAGTCCATTACTTCTAAACCTTTCCATTCCTCTCCTACAATCAATTGAAGTGAAGCCAAGCACGATTCAGATCAAGATCCATAATGTTCAGACCTCCATTGAAGGTAATTTGTAGAAATTTTAAACTCTTCGATTCTCTCAATTCATTGCTCAATTCCATTGATTCTTGAGTTGTCTGAAGTCTTACCAATGTAGGCAAGAAGATTGAGTTGCTTTGAGGCCTAATCGAAGCAACTCAGATCATGAATCTCATTTTTCAGTTCCACATATCTCTTAATATATTTGGAATTGGAGGTCATATTCGTGTTCAGTGATATTTTTTCTTTAAGATCATGTCCCTGTTTTGTATTTTGGTGATGGTTCATGTTGACCAGTCCGGTGGAGCTCACCGGAGAAGACAACCGGAGCTCTGACTCCGGTGATGATGTGTCTTGAGTCTGGACCATGGGATCCATCTTCCACGTTTTAATCTTAACTGTTCCTTGTGAATACCATGTGTACAGCGCTGTTGACTTGGACATAGGTGGAACGCGCATGCTGAATCATCAGATCTGCCACCTTAATTAATGAGGGAGATCTGATGGTCCACGTTTTTTTTGGATTTTTTGAATTTCATTTTAATTCCATTTTCTTCAATAATTCATAATAAATTTAATATTAATCTAAAAAATATGGGACTTTCACCAAAAAATTTCAAATATTTTTCTCTTTCATATTCTGAATTAAAATCATTTTTTGGATCATTATTAATATTTTTCATGAATTAATTGATTTTGCATTTGTTTTTAATTGCTTAAAAATATTTTTAAGTGTCCAAAAGTTATGAAATTTTTTCTCCAAGGTCCTTTGACCTTGTTTGACCTATGATAAATCTCATGACCATTTATTTGGTGTTTTGATGAGATTTTAAGATTTGGAGAAAACATATTTGAATTTAATACATTATTTTTAATTAAATAAATGTCATTTTAATTGTGTTGACCATTTGTATTGACTTAATTGAGTTTCTTAGTTATTGTTGGGCCTTGGTCAAGGTTGATTTGACTTGGTCAAGTTAATATTATTGGATTTAGGGGATTGATGGAATGTACATTCCATCTCCCAAAATGAATGAATAATATTAATTTGGTAAAAGTCTTCCTTTGACCAATTTGTGATCTCATTCATCCCCTTCCCTCTTCATCTAATTCCCCTTCTTCATCCATTTATTTCCAATTGGTCAATGACATCTCAAAGTTCTAATGCTAGTTGATTGAAAGATTAACATGAGTATGGATGAGATAAGGCCACACCTTTTGCATTTTTTGTGTGTGGTATGTTTAATGAGCATAGTTCATAATACTATGTCTCCAACATGCATTAACACCAAAAGTCTATTGCCCGATCTCAAATAGTTGTGACTTCTACATAAGTCCAATTACGATTTCTTAACATAGCGCTAAATTTGTTATACAAAAGGCATAAGCATTCTAGTTAGTGAGATTGTAAGTCTCCCCTCTTCCATGGTATTGTGTGGAAACTTGGCCTTCCTTCCTTCCTATAGGAAGATATTTTGGTTCAAGGATCCATGCTTGTGGCAAGTGGGTTGAGTGTTCTCCAAAGAATTTCTTGAAATCAAAAGCCAAACAAAACTAACTACTAACTTACTAACCATTAACTTTTAATTTCAAGTCTTTACTTTAATGCAATTTACTTTTAGCACTTTATTTCATTTGCCATTATACATATCATTCTAATTGTTTATGTTAATGTAATTTTCACTTTGTCCATTTAGACCATATTGTGTGATATTATTTTGTTTGTATATACCTTGTTTTCTTATGTGGTCTTTGACCATTAATGTACATGATAACAACAAAAACCCTAAAAGATTTTTTAGTGGACGGTTGGTTTGATTTTGTCCAATTGGACTTAGAACTTAGGCAACATTCCTTTGCTAATGGACTTGGTCAATGCCAATTTGTTGAAGAATCAAGTACTTGCAATTTGAAATTCATCTGAGACATCATTTAAGATCTCTCCAGTTCATCTGCAACATTGATCATTGTTAAGTTGTTATTTTGAACCTGTAACTTGTGGAATTCATCTGCTACATAGGCTATTTTGAAGAAGATCATGAAGTGGATAAGCTTGGATGAGGCCATCTTTATTTGATGTCTTTGCTCTCCAAGATTGATATAATTGTGCATTTGTGTGTTGCTTGAATCTAAAAGTCCAAGGGAATTCTGGGTTTCTATTAACATACTTGTCCATTAGATTGCTCCCATTTTGTCTGATCTTTTCAACTTTAAACTTTTAAATTTTTGTGCATATGGTAGTCTCTTCATCTTCTCCCCATTTCTTTAATTTCAAAATATCTCCCTCCATTTTCAAAACCTTATTTGTGTGAACTACTTTTGTTCTAAACTTAGACCACTTTTGCAAAAGGTAGAAACTTTGGCCTTATGCCATTGCATTTTCAAACTCATTTTCTTAAATCAAACTTGTAAATAAACTTAACTATACTTGACCTAAACTTTCAAAAAAGCCAAAAATAACTAACTCATTCAAACCATTTTTAGGCCTTTGTGCCTTCCAAACTTAAATTTTATTAAAAACAACACACTCATTTTGAAATTTCTAGCACGAACTACGAGGTTTTGATCCCTCATTCTTATGTTGGTACGTAGGCGCAAGACCGAAGGTTTAGTCAAACACAAAAATATAATTAATGAATTCTTTTCTCATCCCCCCATTCCATTTGTTTGTAAACATCGCTTTGTACCAAATACATATGCACACAAAAAGGGCTCCCTAGGAGTACCTATGACACTTTAGGTGCTAACACCTTCCCTCTGTGTAACCAACCCCCTTACCTGTGATCTCTGATTTTTATTAGTTTTTATTTAAAAACTTCTTACTAATTGGGTTTTGTTCGTACTTTTTCCCTTTTCCCTTGGAAATAATAAAAGTGCGGTGGCGATTCTTGTTAATTGATTTCTAGCTTGTCAATAGCTTGATGATCATGAATTTCCCGCTACAATAGGTATCTCTTCATCTTAAGGTATGTCCATGATCACAAAATCAATAAGAAAGCTAAATTCCTCTATTGTCACCAATACGTCTTCCGTTATCCCATATGCATTCTTTATGGACTGATCTGCAAATTTTAGATTTGTCCCTGTATCGCTGACTTTTCCAATACTAAGCCTTTGATAGATTGACAATGGCATCAGGCTCACACTAGCTCATGAATCAATATACCTTCTTAAAAGTTATGTCTTTTATGGTGTATGGGAATGTTACAGATCTAGGATCCTTCTACTTGATTGGGATTCTCCTACTCGGTGATATATCACTATATTTTTCATTAACGGTTACCGACCCATCTCCTATTGGTCTCTTTCTAGAGATTACCTTTTTCATGAATTTTTGGTACATGGGCATTTGCTCAAGTGCTTCAAAGAAAGGCATATTGACCTCTAACTTTTTGAACATTATGATGAATTTCTCAAAGTCTTTCTCTTTTGGATCCTTCTTTGCCACTGTCTGAGGATAAGGTAGCTTAATCACTGTTTTAGCCTTTTTGTTATCTTCAAATGGCTTTACTGATGGTATAACTTCTTATTCTTCTTCTTCCTTATTTTCTCTCACTTCCAGATCCTCCACTATGACATGGTCATCATTTATTGCCTTCTTTTCTTCATCTTTAGCAACCTTCTGACTTCTTGTTATGACAATATTAACATTCTCATGATGTCTCATATTTTGTACTGTTGCACTCTGAAGGGTTCCTTGAGCTTGATTTGTGAGTTGTTATGTCATCTAACCCATCTGAACTTCAAATTTTTTAATAGAAGTAGTAGTGTTCCTCTGATTATTTCTTGATTCTTCTTGGAACTGTGAATTTTGAGTTTCCATCTTTTCAATGGCAAGTTCTCAATCGACCTTTTTGGGTGCGTGTTGCTGATACTGCTGTTGTTATGGAGGATATTGTTGTTGCTATTGATATTGTTGTGGTTGGTTCTGATATTGAATGGGACCCTGATTTTGAACATTCCCTTGTTGATCTTTCCAGGAGAAATTTGGATGATTCTTCCAGCCTAGATTATAAGTGTTAAAATAAGGGTTGTTCTGCTTTAGAAATTTTATCTCTTCAATTTGTTACGCGGTTACAACACACTGTATGGAAAAATGGGGTCCCCCATAGATCTCACAATTAACAACGTGAATAGGTTGAACTTAGGCTACTTATTGAGTACATATATTCATAGCCTTAAGTATTCTCTTAACTTCAACAACAACTTTTTCTTCCATTTTCATAACCTGATTGGCAAGTTTCAAATCAATCACACCCTATGGTTTACTCACACTTCGGTCATATAACTCCAAATGTTCGTTTGTAGCAATGAATTCTATGATCTTCTTGATACCAATGGGTATTGTAAACTTGGATGAGCCACCGACAACTGTATCAATAAGTTGTTTGGTCTTCATTCTGAGACCATTTACAAACATCTGCATCAGTTCAGTCTAATCCAAATTATGAGTAGGACATGTAAAAGTAACCTTTTGAATCTCTTGTAAGCATCACCTAATGATTCCCCTTCCTTTTGCTTAAAATTCACAATATCATATCTTTTTCAAATATAAACAGAAGCAGGAAAATACTCACTCAGAAAAGTTGTTTCCATTTGTTCCTATGTAGTAATATTTCCAGCTGGTAATAAGTAAAACCATTCTTCGGCGTCTTCAGCTAGAGTGAACGGGAACATTCTCATTTTTTTTGCTTCTTTAGTGTGCCCCTCAATCTTCAAAGTAGTGCTCAAAGTAAGAAACCTTTGCAAATGTTTATTTGCATCTTCATTTATTTTTCCTGTAAAAGGCCTCTTTTCAAGCTGACTGATGGTTGTCGGGTGCAACTGATAATTGGAACATTCACTGGTTGATTCACTATAGTCAAACGTCCCAATGGGGCATTTGCTCCTCCATAATCCCCAAGAAGTCTTTCTTGTGGTTCAGACATAATTGGATCTTCTCTCTCTTTGTTAGATTTTGTATTTGAGTGCTCAAAAACTTCAATCCCTATTTCTTGTTCGGAAACAGGAATTTCTGCTTCAGAGGCAGCCAATCTTGCTTTCCTAGCTTGTCTGAGCTTAATGTACAAAGTTCTTTCTGGTTCTGCATCAAAAGTAAAATCAACTGAGGGTTTTCATTGCATACACATATTAGACAAAGATTATCAATAATCAACAATGGCCACAAAAATAAAGGTAAAAATAAAAAACTGAAAAATAAAATTTTTAGCTGTAGAGCAGCAAAATTTTAATTGAAATATATCTATGAACGGTATAATCTTTAGCAGTCCCCAACAACAATGCGAAAAACTTTATCGGAAAAATAACAAGTGTATTATTTTGCCTCTGTAGTAGTAATTAGGAAAGTTCCTCGAATGTCGATCTCAAGGACTACTTGACAATACAGAGTTCGAAATTAATTTCCACTAAACAAAAGCTTGGGGGGTTTGGGATAGTTTGGTGGAATTATGAAAGCAATTGCAAATAAAATTGATAAAGTACGCGAACAGTTAAAACATATAAGAGTAGTATGCTAGGGAAGGTGTGTGATTTATTCCTGCAACAACTCTGGATCAATATTGCAACAACAAATATCAATTAATTAATTATCGGTTCTTAAGGGTGTTTACTCCTAAGTCCTTAGTGAGAAAAACTTTAATCATCCATCCTAATGCCTATGTCCATAGAGAATTACAGATGAAATTAAACATTCAATTATCAAGAATATTCTGGTTTCTATAGGGTATCCCTAGTCCTAGGTAATATCTACTATAGAATAATCTCAAGCAAGGCATTAACAATGACAGTCCAGCCTAAACGTTAACCGTAAGTCAAACCTGTTTGTCCGACAGAGCAAGCATTAAGAACAACAAGAGAATAAATTAATTATGGAAAACAACATTGTCATTGCAAATATAAAATCATAGTTATTCCAGATTCAAATCAGGGACACCCCCTAGCATTGGGGGGTTTAGCTACTCATACTATGCAATGAAAAAAATACAAAATTTAGACATTACAGATACTAAGATGAAATTGAATCTTCAATAGCTTCCGTTCATGAAAATCCACCTTCTACCAAAGCTTAAGTGTTCTTAAATATTTCTCTATGTATCTTTGTTGTTCCAAAAAAAAGTCCCTTCAAATGTGATAGTAATCTCCTTTAAATAGAGAAATTCCCCTTTTTCAGATTCCCCTATGTCAATCAAATGTTTCTAGAAAATGAGACCAGGTATGAAAATAACCCAATTCACAATAATTTCCAAATCTGGCATAAAAAGGAAAGTTTTCGAAAATCAAACGTTTGAAACTGGTGCTACGGGTGGCCGTAGCAGGCCACTGGACTTGGCTTGTCAACTGAAACTGGAGGTTTGTATCTGCTACGACCAGTAGCATGTGCTACGGGTGGCCGTAGCAGGCCACTGGGTATGGGGGTTATGTCTACTACGACTAGTAGCAGGTGTTATGGGTGGCCGTAGCAGACCATTAATTCTTGTGTATTTTGGCTTTTGTTTTAGACCTCTCTGCTACGGCCTGTAGAAGGTTCTAAGGGTGGCCGTAGCAAGCCTACTGGAGCATGGGAAAACTTCTCCAATTTTTCATGATTCTTTTTGGTTTTTGCATCTGATCGTACTTGAAGATCTGTTTGAACTTGAAAATAGTAAAAACACACAACTCAAACATAAAATGCGTAAAATTGAAATTAATTGATGAAAAACAGTGAAACGATTAAATGACATTAACGGTAAAAGAAGGTGTAAAAACCACTTAAACTATCTGAAAATGCAAATAACTCGCCTACTTTCACCTGTTAAAATAATAATAACTATAAAACAAATGGTGACTAATCAATAATCATAAAAAATGAAGTATACAAAGTGAACAAAAAATACTTGACAGGCTATAAAGAATGACATGATAACATGAGATACGCTTTTGGTGCTCCCGAAATGCTGCACACGCATGTGCTCTAGCAAGGCGATAAACAAAGTACCACCATACAAACCAAAAACATAGACGAAAACATAACAATGACACACAATCAAGGGTATTATTGACAATGTAACATGTTCAATCATAAATCATGAGAAAAATAGATAACAAACTTATGCACTAAATACTATATTTCAAGAAGAATGAAGATAACATAACGTTACTATAAGCATATGAATTGGCATGCATCAATTAAACATTATTAGAAGTGATCATATACGAACTATTTTATATGTCAAGAACATTAATCATATGAACCATAAACAACATGCAAAAAGAGAAAGCTAATACACACAAATGGAAAATAAAGCGATAGTACCTTACTTATGAAATAATGAGGACTACACTCTTATGAAGTATGCTTGTCAATAAATGTTAGATATACAAGATATATTCAATTTGCATTAACTTAAAATTTAGGTAAGTGTTGAGATGCCAATAATTCCTAATTCCCGTCAAATGTTAAAGAAGGGTTCGGTCACAAGTGGTTTTGTAAAAATATCGGCTAGTCGATTTTGACTATCAACATGCTAAAAAATGACGTCGCCTTTTTCAACATGATCGCGTATGAAGTAATGACGAATCTCAATATGCTTAGTACGAGAATGTAGCACCGAGTTCTTAGTTAGGTTAATGGCATTAGTGTTGTCGCACAAAATTGGAATACGACTTAGTTTTATATCAAAATCAAGTCATTGTTGTTTAAGCCACAAAATTTGAGCATAACAACTATCGACCGCTACGTATTCTGCCTCGGCATTTAACAAAGCAATTGAAACTTGTTTCTTGAAATGCCAACTAACTATGGAATTTGAAAATATGTGACAAGTTGTACTAGTGCTTTTCCTATCCGACTTGCAATTGAAAAATTCAGAGTCGATGTAACTAACTAAGCTACAATCACTCCCTTTAGAATATCAAAGCCCATAATTCAAAGTATCGTGAAGATACCTAAAAATACGTTTGACGGCTTTGAGATGAGATTTCTTAGGGGCCGATTGATATAAGGAGCACATACATACACTAAACATGATATCTGGCATATATGTCGTGAGATATAAAAGAGAACCTATCATACCTCTATACTTTCTCACTTCCACATCCTTACCATTTTCTTTCCTTTCCAAGTTACTATTCATATCCATTGAAGTGTCAATCGACTTTCCATCAATCATGTTAACACCAATTGTAAATAGTAAAGCAAATATCCACTATAAGACAACAACACCAACAATGTTAACACACATTGTAAGACCCCAATTTTGACCCCAAGATCCCTCATGTTATCTCATCATATGCATTAGCATTGGGATCACAACTTGGCATCCTCCTCACCCCTTATTCATTTGGTTTGCATTGGGAGAGGTCACAAAACACATTTGGTTGTATCATACTTTCTTTTTCTTTTTACTAACCCAAAATACCAAAAATATATCATTGTATAGTTTAACTCTTTTGTAGGTAGTGCACATGCTCACCTATGCTCTATCAAGCTCATATATAGGGTTTGGGACCTTCAATGCAAGGATCTCAATCAAGAAATGGTTCACATTGGCTCTAGACATCATATATGAATCTCTATGATCTTCGCATGTTATTTTGATCAAGAAATCATCAAGAGTTTGAAGTTTGTTTGCCTTGGAAACCCTAATTCATTTGGGTATCTTGTGTGACTTCTTCAACAATTGATTAAATATTTCAAGGGATACCTAAAATTACATCATATTATGCATATATGATCCTCAATGAGTCCCAAAAGTCAAGATAATGTCAAGCTAGCAAGTTGGTTCATGGTGGTTGACTAGAGAAAGTCAACTGGTCAAAACCGGGGTTCCCCAGACCCTATCTCCTACAATTTTTGTCATATGAAAATGATTCCAAGAGAAAATTTACTCTAAATAATATTCCAAAAAACTTTCATGCTGAAGTTAAGATATATTTTTGCTTGGAAAGTCATTTTTATGGTGAACGATTATAGGTCATTTTGTCTAAACCCTAGTGTTGAGGTCAACTTCCCAAGACCATAACTTGCTCATTTTATATGATATGAAATCCATTCAAATTTCATGATCAAATTCAAGATGTATAATTAAACTTTTATGTTTGGAGGAAGTGCAAATTCAACTTTCAAATGCATGTGCCAAGAGGAAACATTATAGGTCATTTTGGGCCAATACCATTGAACTCGTGATTTTCCTCAACTTATAAAATGCATAACTCCTTCATGCCAAATCGAAATGAGATGAAATTTGTGACCAAATTGAATAGGTTTGAAATATCTACAACTTTGATGAAGGAACGCTTCTCATTTGAAGTCCATAGAAAAAGTTATTCCAGGTGGAAGAAGTGAACATTTGACTTGGGATTTAGGAAATTTTCAAATATGTTTGATTTCCCAAACTTTTACCTCAAAATTCATCATGATCCAAGCTTAAAATGGAAAAGTGTTAGACATTAAAGTTGTTCCCCTTGATCTAACCTTTCCAAAAAGTCCAAAATCATCTCATTTGGACAAAGTATGAGGTACTTGCGCATGGGTATAAGTTGAAGCACCATTTGGATAATTTCAAGTTCCAATTTCCACACACACTTACATGAGCTTCTAACATGATTTCAGCATATTGTACATTGGACTTTGGATCAGATGGAATCATTTCATAGGCCTCATGCACGCCCATGCATCCATGCAAGGGAGAATTTGAAATTTTTCCAAATTTGGAAGTGTGCAAATATCATTCACAATGGCTATAAATAGGACCCTTAATGATCAGAAATGGGATCCTTCTGGCCCAAGCTTCGACCCCTTTCTTCCCCAAACACCATTGAAAGGATAATCTTGAGAAACCTAGTTTTAATTCTCCTTCTGTTTTAGGATTGAAACTCCAAGAGTACAAGCTTTTTAACCATCCAAATCATCTTCTGTAAGCTTCTAGAGTAAAGCCAAGCCAAATTGGAAGCAAGATCAAGCTAATCTGAAGCTCCTCGAAGGTGAGATTTCAGAAACTTTTCTTCTTCGATTCTCACTCATTTCTCATCCATTTTGACTGGTTGTTGGTTTGCTGAAGTCCTACTAATGTAGGCAATAAGATTAAGTTGCTTTAAGGTCAAAATGAAGCAACTCAATTCATGATCCTCAAAATTCAAATCCCTATATCTTTTCGTATACTTGGAATTTGACAAAATTGAGGCCAGATTCGAGCTCCTGAGCATATTTTCTTTAAATCCATGTCTTGTTTTTTCATTTTGGTGATGATTGATGATGGACCAGTCCGGTGAGGCCCACCGGAGAAGAAGACCGGAGCTCTGGCTCCAGTGATGAGTTGTCTTGCTTTTGAGCCATATGATCCTTTTAAAACGTTTTAATCTCATGCGTTTATTTTGAATACCAAGCCTATGCCGCGTTGACTGTAGTGCACCATGGAACGCGCATTTTCATCCATCTGATCTGCCACCTCAATTAATGAGGGAGATCAGATGGCTCTCATTTTTTTGAATTTCTGAATATTCCATTTAATTGCTTATTTTTAATTAATTCATATTAATTTTATTATTAATCCAAAAAATATGGGACTTTCACCAAAAAATTTCAAATATTTTTCTCTTTCATTTTCTGAATTAAAATTATTTTTTAGATTAATATTCATATTTTTTATGATTTAATTGTTTTTGTGCATGTTTTTAATTGTTTAAAAATACTTATGACTTTTCAAAAATAATGAAAATTTTCTTTCCAAGGTCCTTTGACCTTGTTTGGCCTATGATTAATCTCTTGGCCATTTATTTGATGTTTTGAAGAGGTTTTAGGTTTTTGATCAAACATAATTTAATTTTAATGCATTTTAATTTGATTTTTAATTGTTTAATTATGTGAAAATTATGTTGAGCCATTTTTATTGACTTGTGAAGTTTGACTATGTGTTTGGGCCTTGGCCAAGGTTGATTTGACTTTTGTTGGATTAAAATCATTGGATTTAGGGGATTGATGAAATGTACATTTCATCTTCCAAAATGAATGAATGATTTTAATTTGATAAAATTCCTCCCATGACCAATTTGTGTTTGTCTCATTTCCCCTCCCTTTTCATCTTCAGTCTCATTCTATCCCATCCCTCTTATTGACCAATGAAGTCTCAATATCCTAAGGCTAATTGGTTCATCAATAACTTTGTGTTAGATGAACCAATACAAGTATGGATGATATTAGGTCCATCCTTTGATCATTTTATTTATGTCTGTGGTATGTTTTAGGAGTATGGTTCATTATACCATATCTCTAACATGCATTAACTCCAAAATTTCTTTTGTTCGACCTCAAATAGTTGTGACTTCTATATAAGTCCAATTATGATTACTTAACATAGCGCTAAATTTTGACCCAAAGGCATAGCATTCTAGTAAGTGAGATTGTAAATCTCCCCCCTTTCATGGTAATGTGTGGAAACTTGGCCTTTTTTCCTTCCTTTGGAAGATGTCTTGGTTCAAGGATCCATTCTTGTGAATAGAGGGTTGAGTGTTCTCTAAAGAATGACTTAAACAATTGAAAAGCAAAACTCCACTAACATTTAATCAACTAACATTTGACTAATTTTTATTATCTTGCTCTAATTTCAAGTCATTTAATTTATGCAATTTAAATTTAAGTCATTTACCATTTGCTATTTTACATACCATTTAACTTGTTTATGTTTATGCCATTTTTACTGTGCTCACTTGAGCCATATATTGTGATTGTATATATATTTGTTTGTGTACCTTGTTTGTGTTTGTGGTCTTATTACCTTAAAATACTTAATAAACGACAAAAACCCCTAAAAAATGTTTGTGTGGACTGTTAGATTTGATCTGAGCTTTGAACTTAGAATTAGGCAACATTCCCTATGCAAAAGGACTTGGTCAATGCCAACATTTCTGAAACCAAGTTCTTATGATTTGAATTCTCATCTGATGCATGTGTTGAGATCCACATGAGTTCATCTGCTACATGGTCTTGATGCAAATGTTGCTTTGAACTTGTGTCCAATGCCTTATTCTGAGCCATTCAAGGAGTATGTCATCTGATATATGGGGAAGATAATGAAGAAGACTATGAAGTTGCTAGCTTGGATGTGGCTATCTTTATTTGATGCCTTGCTCTTCATCTTGATTGCTTATTGATATTGCTTGATTTAAAGTCCAAAGGAAAAATGGGTTTCTATATGACATTCTTGTCTATTGGATTGCATCCCATTGGTCAGATCTTTTCAACTCTTAACTTTTAAATTTTTGCTTAGGATTAGTATCTTCATCTCCTTCCACTTATTAAATTTCAAATCTCTTCCCATTTTCAAAACCTTCTTGGCTTGTGATTTCTAAACTTAGACTTTATTGCAAACTAGAAACTTTGGACTTATGTCATTGCATTTTTGAACTCTTTTTTTTTCTTAATCAAACTCGTAAATGAACTTAACCATATTGACTTAAAATTTCAAAGACAAAAAGAACTAACACTCATTCAAACTCTCTTAGGCCTTTTGTGCCTCTTTTTAAACTTAAATTTTTGTTAAAATCAATCCACTCACTTTGAAATTGATACCACGAACTACGAGGTTTTGATCCCTTATTTTTATGTTGGTACGTAGGCACAAGTCCCAAGGTCTTGTCAAACACAAAAATATAATTAATAAATTCTTTTCTCATCCCCACACTATATTTATTACAAACATCATTTTATACAAAAAAAAACATACACTCATAAAAAAGGGCTCCCTAGGAGTACCTAGGACACTTTGGGTGCTAACACCTTCCCTCTGTGTAACCAACCCCCTTACCTGTAATCTCTGGAATTTTATTAGTTTTGATTTGAAAACTTCTTATCTTTGGGTTTTGTTTGTACTTTTCCCTTTTCCTTTGGAAACAACAAAAGCGTGATGGCGACTCTGGTTTTATTGACGTTAAGTTTATCCATAGCTTAATGATCATGAATTTACCGCTACACACATGTTGTTGTTACATATCGAAAAATATGATCCTTCGCAGGGCATATGCACGCTTGTGAAAGATGATATCAAACAGAGTCGCCACCGACTTATTTAGTCTAAAGAAGGAAAGTGAAAATATCAATAAAACCCTTGAGATAAAAAGAATATGGTTGTTGCAACCATATTCGAGTTCGGGAGTCAATTACACAAGGGGAAGGTATTAACATTCATCACGTCTGTGGTACTCAATGGGAACCTTTTGGTTAATTTAAGATTGAATGTTAGCTTATGTTAATTGTTTTCTTCGAGTGATAAAGAATGAAAAAGGAAAAGAAAATGGGTCTCAAAAATGTTTTTATTAGGGTGCTTGACGAGATTGCAAGCTCGCTCCAACGTATCCTCGGGTACAATGAGGAACTCAAAGCTTCGTAGTTCAGGGGAGAAGGCTACATTTTATGGGTTGGTTTGTTTTATTGAAGAAGTGTTTAGATTGTATTCTAATGGTCAAACATTGGCTTGTTTTCTCGTGGGGGAGAGTTAAGAGTGATTTTGTATATGCATTAAAACAAATTAAACAACGTCTTTTTGTAAAAGGTTTTCGATCACACGAGGGCAAGAAAATGGGTTTGATGTGTTGACTTTTTTTAGGTGAATGACAAATGCTCGGTGAGAACGAGACGTGAGCCTCAAGACCAATTATTTGGGGTATCATTGGAATGCTAGATTCCAACGATCCCTTTTTCATTCAAGGTACTTATGAAATATGTTTGATAGACAATAAACGCTCAATAAGAACAAGACGTGTGCCTCAAAATCGATTGTTCAAGGGTTCCATTGGAATTCTAGACTCCAATGGTCCTTTCTTGTCCAATTTTATATTAAGTGTTTTAGACACGAAAGAAATAATAAACATTTATCCTAATACGTATGCCTCAGGACCGATCATTAGAGGGTTTCATCGAAATGCTAGACTCCAGCAGTCATCTTATTTCGATTTTCTTAAGAAAAAGATTTAATGTTATGTTTGATTCGGGAAAAGTCACTCGATGTCGATCGAGGTTTGATTTGAATTGTGGAAATAAGAAATGATTTCATTCAAATTTGAAAAGTGTTTGAAGAATAAATGAAAGGCGAGACTAGTAACGCAAGGGCGTGAATTGCATTGCAAGGGGGCGCAAATTCTATTATATGGACGTGAACTCTAGCATAAGGCGTAACCTAACTCCATAAGGTAAATTAAAAAATAAAATATGTACAAAGCACACATTCATAATATTTACAACACACATTAATTGTAATTAAATCAAAAGAATAAAGCAAAATGAAATATGCACAGATTAAAAATTAAGACACGAGGA
This sequence comes from Lathyrus oleraceus, assembly GCF_024323335.1. NCBI lineage: Eukaryota > Viridiplantae > Streptophyta > Magnoliopsida > Fabales > Fabaceae > Lathyrus > Lathyrus oleraceus. The sequence continues at coordinate 340,064,707 of NC_066584.1, read as the reverse complement.
TGCAAATTGATGTCGCGTAATGCAAAGACATGCAAGGCTACCGAAAGTAGGATTCAAACTCTATTTAAAAGTAACGATGTTGAATCGTTGTGTGCTTATCATGAATCAAATGAATTGCTAATGTGAAGCATATCATCAAAAAATGAATCGAAATAAGAATGAAAGCATAACGCAAAGAAATGAAATTATAATAAAGGGAACCTTAACACACATAATGGTAAAACAAATGACATTAAACCATAATGATGCCAACATTGCATTCGAAATTAAAATGAGCATTATCGCAAAAATACACATACAAAACTAAACATAATATGCTCAAAGCTGATTTATATGTAGCGACAACAAAAGCAGAATGTCACAAGCAAGGACTATAACACGGTGAAATATCATATCAATGTATCGAAATAAAATTTCAACGATATAATAGCATATAAATGTCAAATTCACATATCAAACTTTGCTTTTGCAGAACACAAATAAAAATGATATAAAACAACATCAACCAAAGTATATAAATTGCTTACAAAATTATTACAAAGCTTACATACGAAACAAATCTGCACAAGCATGACGCAAACGACCAGACATCGACAATGTTACATTAATATATCAAAAGAGAATTCATCAGCAAAATGACATGTAAATGTTGAATTCGCATATCAAAGTCCGATTTTACACAATGTAGTGAAATAAAACAAAAGCCAACAACAACAGAAGCATTATATTTACAATATTTCCAAAGTTATTTACAGTGCTCAAATGCAAAAAAAAAAATCAGAACAAGCACAACGCAAGCGAATCAATATCAATAATAGAAATATACAGAGTAACGTAAATAGGTCAACACAATAGAAAATTGAACGAGTTCAAATCATTACCGATGAAAACGATGATAGATGTTGCGTTTGTGTGTGACATAGAGGTGGTGCAGTTTGTGCTTGGAGCTTCGCTTGTTGTAGCAGAGAATGGATGCAAAGTTATGCTGCTGTTGAGTTGTTGTTGTTTCTTAGAGGTGGACCGGTGGTAGTGTTGTGCGGTCGGAGGTTTGATGTAGTCGTCGGAGTAAAGCACAACAGCGGGAGTAAATTGAGGGAAAAGGTTGTTCTGATGAAGGGCGTCAATGTGTTTCAGTTTGTGTGTTTGAGGCGGTAAGTTGAATGGTATGAAACAATGGTGAAGCTAAGTTCCAGTGAGTTAACAATGAAGCGAAAGAAGTTTGTATGTTAAGATGAAGGTGACGACATTGATGAGAGAGGAAGATGGGTGTTCGAAGGGTGGTTTTGGTTGGAGAATGGCGACGTGAGAGAGTAAAGTGGTTGAGGGGTTTGTTTGTGTAGCTCGGAGAAGGAAGGTTGCAGTGGGCTTTCTTCGACAACCAGAGTAATGGGGTAAGGCGGAGGTGAGTGATGTTATGAGTGATTGAGGTGTGCTATGGGTTAATGGTTGCATAAGGAGGGAGGGAATATGTGATGAAATTGATGAAGATAAGAAATATTTTTGACAAAGAAAATGAGAGAGAGAATCATATGAGAGTATTGAAAATGTATGAGTTATCTAAGTGAGAGTTTTTTTTGTGTTATGATGCTGGTACCATGAAGAAGTTAGTGAATAGTATATTTCCCCCATTTTCAAAAGTGAAGAGAGAATGTGTCTTAAGGTCGCGTTTGGATTCTTGCATCTGGAGAAAAACCATTTTTCTCACTTTTCTTTCCATATTTCCTTTGTTGCGTGGTCCCCCCATGTTTCACTCTCTTTCTGCCAATAATCCATCAAATTTAGAGAGACATTAGTGGGGGTGTATCACTCTCTTTTTTACTAAAAAATGGAAAAGAAGAAATCTTTCCCAATGAATGTCAAGGAGTGTCAACATGAGAAGAGGGCATACACTTGTTACTCGGTCCCTAAGAGGAAGGATATTTGTCCATTTTTAATGGAGATAAATGATTGAAATTGGGTGGTGCTAGTTGTCCATCTATCATAGTTCACGTGAATCCACCCTTTCTTTATCCCGTTCTCCCTTTTCTTTAGTGGGGCGCCAGCTGGCCAAGATGTGAGGGTATCCAATAAAGATTCACCGATTGAGAATGAATGTGTGGCTTCTTTAGTGTGGATGGAAACAATTTTCTTCCCCATATTACACATTTCCCCTCTCTTTGCTCTGCACTCTCTTTTATTTTTGGAAAAATACCCTTTTTAGTCCCATATTTTTAGGGCGGAGTTCATTTTGGTCCCACGATTTTAAAAGCGACCATTTAGGTCCCTCAACTTTTCAAAGCGTGTAATGTTAGTCTTTTCCGTCCAAATTTTACTAACGACGTCAATTTTTTGCTGATGTGTGTAACCTTTAATTTTTGTAATAGACATAACGACAGAAAAATGGACACTACTTTTTTTTTGCTTAAATTTAATTCTAAATCTTTTTCCACAAAACCAAAAACTTCAAAAATCCACCAATTACTTCAATTCAATATCCAAAAACAATTAGTTTATCAATAGGCTTAATACATGTTTTAGTCTCTTAATTTAGTTTAATGTTCTGCTTTAGTCCATTAACTAAAAAACGTTACAAGTTAGTCCTTTAACTTCACTTCGGTTACCCTATTTGGTTCCTTCCATCAATTTTTTGCAAAAAAAAACGTTAAGATCTAGTGACGTGACATGACAACAAGGCCATTGGTACAAATCTGAGTCATAATATATAGCTAAAAACTGATACATTGTTTAAATAACAAGAATTTTATTTTCGTAATTTAAACAGTGTATTTGTTTTTAACTACATATGCTGACTCTGATTTGTACAAATGACATTGTTGTCACGCCACATCATCATAACATTTTTTTGTCATAAATTGACAGAAGTGGCCTAATAGAATAACATAATGAAGTTAAGAGATTGACTTGTAATATTTTTTTAGTTAATTGACTAAAGCAAAATATTATATTAAGTTAAGGGACTTGGTGACTAATTATGCATTTAACAAAATTACTTCAATTTCTGAAGAAATAAATGTTTCAAAAACTTTTTTTTTCAAAACCCATTTTAATTTGATTGTTTCTAATTGTTTCTAGAAATTGAAGAATTTAGAAGAATCTGTTCTACATCTAAAACCGATAGATCATCATTATCCAAACCTAAGATCATCTTCGACCACCGGCCGCCGTCCAATGTTGCGACTAAAAAGGCAGTGGGGAGCTCCAATGCTGCAAACCTATTTCCATATTTCCATAAATTATTTCATTCTCTCCAAATTGGATTCTTGTAATATTTGTCTTTATTTTTAGATATTAGCTAGTATTTATCAATTAGTTGTAGGAATTAATACTTGATCAATTTAATTGATAAGATTAATTAGATTTCTGATAATAAATTAATTCATTGAAATGAGCTCAATTATAAGTGTCATGTGTTTTCTATTTGGTCATTGCATCACTTATAAATTAACTAGAATGTTTTTATTTGAGTTCACGCTATTGCATCTTCAAATGTTTCATAAATATACGATATTGTTCAGTGTATCACATACTAGATAGAAATTGTATATTTGTTCAAGCAATTGATGGTATGAAGAATATACTAATTCATGTTGCTTATTGTGATATATAGACATAACAATTACATTAGTGTAAAATACATCCTCCTCAATGGGTTAGAACATGTTAAAGGGTTAGAACCCCAAATGAAAAATATTCAACAGATTTACCAATACCTCTACGGCTAATATGGATAACGTACTAGAAGAAAGAGATTCCAAATTTGATATTGAATTATTTTATAATACACTATTTTTCCAGAATTTGTTAGAAAGAGATCCCAAATTTGTTAGAAGAAAAAGATCCCAAATTAGTTGGTTTTGTAATACACTCATTTTTTTCAAGAAATTAAAATAATTTTGGTAAACTAATTGTTTTTGGATGTTGAATTGAAGTACTTTGTGGATTTTAAGAATGATGGATATTGAATTTTTTTAGTTTTGGAGAAGAAGATAAAGAATAAAATTAAAACTCGGAAAGAATGTAGTCCATTTTTTCCGTCGCCAAGTCTATTACAAAAATTAAAGGTTACACGTCAGCAAAAAATGGACGTCTTTGTTGAAATTTGGACGGAAAGGACTAACTTGACACATTTTAAAAAGTTGAAGGAACTAAATGGTCATTTTTAAAATTGAGGGACCAAAATAAACTCCATTCTAAATACACAAGACTAAAAAGGGTATTTTTTGCCTTTATTTTTTATCATCATTTTTCTTCTTTTATTTTAAATTTGAAAATAGGTTTAGTAACTAAATTGAAAACAAAACAAAACAAGATAAGCTCAAACAAAATACTCAATTAATTCTAATTAAATTTTCTAATTATTTTGACTAAAATAATAATAAAAGTATAAAAAATAAATAAAAATTGGGCACAAAAATGCTTGAAATATTAAAATGAATGCATTAAAATGATCTACATAAAATAAACTTTTGGAAAAAAGACAAGAAAATATCAAATTTTGAAGTAAAAAATGTCTGATTGAAAAGGCTCAGGCTGATTAAAATATGAACGAAAACGAGACCGAAAGAATAAAATGAGCACACCAGCTTGAACTACGTGAATCGTAGAACAATAAAACAGACATCTACAAGCCCAATCTTTAAAATTTTCACCTGCTAAGTTTATGCACATTTGAGAATCAATTTAATTGGTATGTCTGTAAAACCGATATTTTATTATAAGTAAAACAAAGTAAAGTTGAATGCATGAAAGTTTAAAATGCCGGAATAAAATTGGGATATGACAAATGCCCTTATCTAATTGCCTTAAATAGAGGAAGATGAACTACCACAATGTTTATACTTTCAGGGTAGAAGTCAATTAGATACGAAAAGAGCATAAAATTTTGTCTTAAAATAAATGAGATTTGGTGAGAATTGGTATAACATAACAAACAAGACTCCCTGGTAATCGCTAGAGCAGTGTTTTTCATGATATAATTGACACTTTCCAAAAATTGAACAATATCCCAATTTATAAGACTGAAGATTCTTTGAAAGTCAACAAAGAAACCTCATATGAAACAGACAAGACTCCCTAATAATTGTCAAAGCAGTATTTTTTGTGATATAATTGAAAATTTCCAAAAATGAAACAATATCCCAATTCATAAGACTTAAGGTTCTCTAAAAATCAACAAAGAAACCTCAAATGCAACAAACCAAACTCCCTGATAATCGCTAAGCAGTATTTTTCGTGATATAATTGAAACTTTCCAAAGATGGAATAATGTCGCAATTCATAATGTCGTACCTCGGAGAAAAGCGCACATAAAATAGAGTGGTCACCAATGTTATTTATCCCAAGAGAGGGAAAGGAAGCACTGAGTAAACCTTTAAAAGGATGAATCTCAACCAAGAGATGGGTAAGGGAGTCGATTACGCAAGGGAAAGGTATTAGCACCCCTCACGTCTGTAGTACTCTATAAGATCCACTCTTGTTATTCTAATCAAAGGGTGTGTCAGGTATAAAGCTAGGTTACAGAGGGAATTCATGAGAATGAATTATTAACAGAGAAAAAGAAAAGATTTTTATTATTGCACTCGCTTAGGTTTTGTAACCCAATGCCTACATATCCCAAAAGAATCAGAGCACCGTAGTTCTTCTCAAAAACTTTGGTTTGTTGGTATTTTTTATGGGTAACAACCCTTATTGAAAATTTTCATAAGAAAAGGCAACTGGCAAAAGGAGTTTTGATTTGTTGAGTGTTTTTATTGAAAGAATGCATCAGATGGTCCCTCAGAAGGTGGGGGTATCTGTGTACTTCTCTCTTAATTATGAAAGAAATTCCAATAGCGTTAGAGTGTTTTTGGATTTGATTAAGAAAAGGTTTTAGTTTAAAATTGATGCAAGGGAGAAAAAGACTAACAAAAGGAGAATCTCAATCCTACTTATTGTCATGCAATGTAGACCTAAATTTAGGATCAAGGAAACTTCTATCTAATATTGTAATACATGGATATCAATCCTAAGGTCTACTTAGTTCAATCTTGACCAAGAAAGAACTAAGAATCTTATGGGGAGCATACAATCTCACAAGTAAAGGAGAAAGAAGAAGAGGAAAGAAAGCAAGTAATCAAACACTTAAACCAGGTAATGAAAGCAAGCAAATATCACATGAGAAGTAATCACTTACTCAACAATTAGGCCCTTAAACAAGGTACCTTAAGCAAACCTACTTAATCATGCAAGATCAAAGAAAAAACATGCAATTAGGTAAACACCCATGCAAGTAACAAACCAAGACCATAAATAACACAAAGAGAACCTAAAAAAGTAACATTCATGTCATCAAGGCAAAACAAGAGAATAGATGGTAATTAAACAATCACACGTCAAATGAGAAGTAAACACTTAATTCACACATAGGCCCTTAAACAAGATACCTAAAGCAATACTTACTTAAACAAGCAAGCATCAAAGATGAAAGAACATGCAATTAGGTGAACACCTAATCAATCAACAAGGTAGAAGTAAAGATGATAATTGAACAATCACACATCAAACCATAAAGAGAAAAAGTTAAGGCATACAAGAGATGAACATCCCCCAACCTAAGAATTATCCTACTTAAACAAGTAAGGAAGTAAAACACACAAACAAAGGTTAACCAACCAAATGAATAGGTTATGAGAACACAATAAAACAACTTGAAGCTACTGGTTCTAACATGTTATCATCCTAATCTTACCTTAAATAAGGCAACATAGGTCAAGAAGAAGAGAAAATCACCTAACCAGACAAGTAGGAGAGCAACTAAGAAATTAGATGTCACAACTTTAAATAATGTAAAAGGAAGCAAGCAAATAAAATACAAGAGGTAAAAACCTAAGTCTAAACATGTTTTAGATATCTCAACTTATCACAAACATTTCATGTTACACATCAAAACTTAACTAGTCATGGTAATGGGAGACAAATCTCAAGCAAATTGCAAACAAAACTCAAGCAAAGAGCATGTCATCCAAGATTCATGAGGCAAAAACTTATCATCAAAGTAAGAATTTATACATGTCAAACAAAACCCTAAGGTTCATGCACAAGAGGTTTTGGTATTAGAAGGCCCAAAAGAAAGTAAGCACTTAGGCAAGCTAGCATACAAGGCTATAAGTGTTGAGTGCTTAACTTAGCATGGCATAAGAAGGTTAATTGAAGTGAAAAAGATGAGAAGACATATAAGTCAGTAACTAAGGCATAATAAGCTCATCATCATCAATCAATCATGCTTGGGAAAAAGATATTACTATTTTGCACAAATGTAGGGTCACAAACAAACTCTAATTGGAAACTAGTCCTCTAATCTAGGTGCTAACAAGAAAAGACAAAAGAGAAGGGAAATGGTGAACAAAAAGTGAAAAACATGAATAAGATATTCAACTTAAACATGTCTATATGGAATACAAAGATTCAAACAAGAATTGAGTTCAAGAGCACAAGCATCAAAGTAAACAAACATTCATCCAAGTCAACAAGAGAGGTAAACTATTCCTAACAAGGAAGAATGGGCACAAGGAATAGAATTAGGCAATCAAAAAATAGAGGTAAGTAGTTTAGACATGACATACTAACACATAAAAGATCTACAACCACCACAAGTGCATCATACCAAACCATACTCAAAGATGGGAACAAGAGGTGAACATAGTGATCCCTAAACATGTATCTAAATGGAGCATATCATCATGTTAATAAAAAATGAGAATGGAACCTAGAAAATATGTATCAAGAACCCATAATTCATAAGCAAATGACATTTATATCAATCATATAGATAACTCAAGCATTAAGAAGCAATAGCACAAGATATGCTCAAGGAAAGATCACAAGATAGGCAAACAAACATTATGAGTGGCACTCAATTGTAAACACACAAAAAAAGACATGGAATGACCTATAAAATTGAGTAAAGGGGCTCTATCTCATGGTATCCCAATCAAGAACAAGAGAGAAAAACAAACCCTAAATGATTGCACAAGTGCATCCTCTAAACAAACAATTAATGTGAGCAAACATTAATCAATTAAGCATTATCACACAAGAGAAATATTTAGTAGGATCCAAAAATAGGTGAAAAATTAACAAAGAATCATGAAGTCAGCCACTTACAAGTGTCCTAACATGTGCCTAAGATAGTGGCCAAGAAGCAACTCAAACAATCAACAATTATCCACAAATATCTTAACAAGTAAGCAAGCAATCGAGGCTTAGAAAGACACAATATACATGTATAAATTTAATACCAAAGGACATCAAATACACACTCAAACCCTAAGCATATATGTGCCTAAAAATGCCTAAAAGATTGGCTCAAGAACAAGTTCAAAATGATATCAAATATGAAGCATCACAAACCACTATTGATCATACAAGTTAGGCATCAAAATAAATTCAAACATAAACCAAAATGAATGATCAAGCCATCAAATTAACATTCAAGGGTCCTATATACATGTGCCTAAGTGTGTGCAAAAATTGGGATTAAAACTTAAAGGGAAACATCAAGAATCAAACCCTTCTTCACAAGCTAGATCAAACCAAACACATTTTATGGTAAAATTAAAATAAAATACCAAAATAATTAGAAAAGTAAATTAAAAATTATAAGAAATTAAATAACATCCTAAAATATATTCTTGAATTTTTAGGGAATTTTTGGAGTATTGAAAGTATTAAAATAAAATCAGAAAAGAAAATAAAAACAAAAATAAATAAAATGAACTTAAGTGGCAAAGGGGGTGCAACAGCAAAATGGAACTGAACTGAAAAATAGTTAAACATGCAATGGGCCCAAAAAGATGGGGGGTGGGAAAAGAGAATGCGCCAGACCCATGATCCAATACCTAATGAAATCATATTTAATAATGTGATATTTAAATAAATAAATAAAAAACACAAAAATCATGTAACACGGTATCAACCGGTCACGCTCACTTAAGTCAAAAAAGACAAAAAAAAGCCAATCAAAAGAGGGAACACATCATCTTCAACCTCAAAAACATTTCAAACATGACCTAAACCCTAGCTTCATGCATCTCTACACAATAACTTCACACTTGCATAACTTCATCCACAACCCATGAAATTAAATGAAATAAAAAACAAAAATGTAGATCTCATAGAGTAGAACACAACCATGCCAAGAAAATCTCAAAATGATGGATTAAACATGGAGAAAATTAGCACGAAAGTCAAGAAAACACAATTATTTTCATAAATTTCAGCAACTTCAATCGTCAAATATCCAAGCAAGCAAGCAACAACATCATCTTAAGCCAACCATATGCAATGTATATAACCTATTCATGATATTTTTAGATCTAGAATGAAGGAGATGAAGAGAGGAGAAGCTTACCTAGTGGATAAGGTCCACTTCCTCTTGTGCTTTCTTACAACTTCAGAAACTCCACCAGCAATGCTCTATGGTCTTAAAATGATAGGAATGGAGCAAGAGAAATGAGAAGAAGAGAGCTTCAAATGAGAAAAATTGCTTGAAAACTTCAATGGACATATATGATTTCTCTCTCTCTCTCTCTCTCTCTCTCTCTCTCTCTCTCTCTCTCTCTCTCTCTCTCAAGGGCGTGGGTGTGTGAAAATGAGGACAAGAGGGTACTATATAGAGTGTGTAGAGTAAGGTGAAGTGTTGGCCAAGACTAAAAATCTATTGAGGGGCAAGTTTGGAAAATCTAAGTGAAAATGAGAGTGAGGTATCATGGTTCGTTTCATGCTGATCCAAGGGAACGTTTGGTGCATTTTGGACAAAGGGAAATGAGGTGGAGAAAACATGAGCAAGCTAGCACATGAGAAGGAATGGATTCAACAAGTTCTCCTTGTTTGGGCCTTTTAGAGAAAGGACAAATGGTATGTGTGATGGTAATGGAACATGTTTGACCATTTGAAACAAATTGTGCAAGGCTCAGTTGGTGCATGTCTTCATCTCAAGGCTAATGCATGGCCATGCAGTCATCTTGGCACGACTACAACTTGATGTATGTTTCCCCAAATTTTACAAACTTGGTATCAATGGAAAGATCAAAGATCAAAGAACAATTTTCATGTTAAATGTATTTTGAAATGAAGCCTCTAACACACCTTAAAATTTCCATGAACTTGCTTGCAAATTCTGACTTGAAACACTTAGAAAATTTTCTAAGTGTTGAGCTTTTGATGAATTTGAAACATCCACCTTTAAATGTTCATAACTTGCATCATGATGCTCCAAATGCTACAAACTTGGTATATCCTTAAAGCTTGAAGAAAGGAGAACAAATTTCATGTTAAGGACAACTTTATTTGAAGCCTTTATCATAGGGAAAATTGGTCATGAAAACAGCTGATCATTCACACCAAACTTGCCAAAAATAGTAAGTTCTCGTAAACCCTAAATTCCCAAATTAGGCAATTTTGACAACTCTCTTGATTTTCTTGATTCTTGTGATTCCACCTGGAAACATCTTAACCATTGGCCATATTTTACTCATGATACACAAGTTTGACCTTAAAAAGTCAGAAGTTGACTTTTTGATTGCACAGTTGACTTTTGTTTTTACACAATCAATTCATCCTTTCTCTTGCTCAATTGAGCCTCTTCTGATTAAATCCAATGATCAATACTTCTCACATGAATGATTTGAGTCATATAAAGGACCATGGAAACAATTTTTGCTCAAAAAAATCAGTCACAAACTGACTTTGACCAAAACCCTAGTTGATAGCCAAAAGATAGGAGAATGATGATCATCTTCAAATTCCTTGCCAATCTCAATCATATGAGGATACAATGAACATGTTGAAACATCTTGAGGCATATGGAACCCTTGTGGCTTGAGTGAACCATGAGATTGAGAAAATATCTTCACCATTGACTTGAATGTCATTCCTTCTTCTTTCTTGTTTGAAATAAACCAATAGAACAAGATACCTTGATCCCATAACCGTAGAACCAATGATGTGCATGAGTATGTATGATAAAGAGGCATAATCCAATTAGGGTTGAAGATATGTGGGTAAATTTTTGGGTACAACATCTGCCCCTATTCAATCTTCTTTTACCCGAAAGGTTGGAAAAAGCGACGACTTTCAGACATTCAAGGTGGATGAGGATTGAATACCAAAAGAACCGTAAAATTTGCACTATGAGGAATGGTAATTCATTAGGTAATGGTTAAAATTTCTCTTCTCTTTTGTCACTGGAGGAAACGCCAGTAAACACTGGACTTCAAGAAATGCCAATAATGATTGGATTTGACCGAGGAGGGATAAATAAACCTAACCAAGGAACGCTAATAAACACTAAACTTTGAGAGATGCCAATAACGATTGGACTTAATCGAGGAGGGATAAACAGACCTGACCAAGGAACACCAGTAAACACTAGACTATGAGAAATACCAATAATGATTGGACTTAATCATGGAAGGCTAAATAAACATGACCAAGGAATGCCATTAAACATTGGACTTTGAGAGATGCCAATAATGATTGGACTTAATCGAGGAGGGCTAAACATAATTGGCCAAGGGATTCCAGTAAATACTGGACTTTGAGAGATACCAATAAAGATTGGACTTAACCGATGAGGGCTAAACAGACCTGACCAAGGAATGCTAGTAAACCTGAACTTTAAGAAATACCAATAATGATTGGACTTAACCAAGAAGTGATAAACATATATGACCAAGGAATGCCAGTAAACATTGGACTCTGAGAAAGAGGCCTAAGCTGGTAATGAACCAAGTATCATGGTATTTTGTGAGGATTACTCTTCTAGGGATACATCAAATGAACATTTCTAACAAGAAGACCCTAATTGGCTCATGTTCTATGCATGTTTGAATTTTTATATGGCGTAATGCTCCATGTAAAAATGGAAATGCTACGCAGTTTTTATAGATGCCATGTAATGATGCATGATTTTGCCAGGAAATAGAGGAGATATAAGGAACTGCTTAAGAGAGCCCTCTGAAAATATGAAACTCTGTGGGGAATTGCAAAAATAAATTTCAAGCTATGATGGAGAGATTAAAATATTTAATGCAAACTCTGAATGGGGAGATTCAATGAAGATTGAACACTATTGGGGATGATACCAATTACCACAGGACCTGCGGGGTACAAAATTTAATTTTGACTGCTCGGGGAATAACTTATCACTTCTTCCGTTGGGGATGATGCACTGCCGGGAATAAGAGGACCCATGCACAGAGCTCTGGCTGGGGAATAAGTAATCTTTGCATAAGAAACCTCAAAAATACGCTTCTACTGGAGACATGAGAATCCTTGAATAAGAAATATCAACAAAAAGCAACTCTAATGGGGAATGAGAAAAATCTCAGACAGACTCGGATGGGACTCAGAAAGATATTACAATCGGGGATGAAACTCTGCTTCGGGAATAAACATTCTCCACTAAGCATAATTTTAACAACATCTGCTGGGGAATAAAGATTCTTTACCAAGAAGTATCATCAATCAAACTCTAGTATCGCCGGGGCAAATGGTCAAGAATTCCACACTGATATCCAACCGATAAAACTTGCTTTCGTGCTGGTATATCATACATTTACGAGTGAACAATGGCTTCTGCAAAACAAAACACACCAAAGTGTCCCAGGTATAGTATGACTCTTTGTCTACCAACCAGGCCATACAAACAATCGCAAGCAAACTCAAATGTTTCTAATCATGTTATGTAAAGCCTTTGAATTTTCAAATGCAATGATTATAAAAAATTCTGACGTTTTTACAATCAAAATAGTAAAGTAAAAAACAAAGAGCAAGATTGTGAGTGAAAAGAAATTTTTATTGATTGAAAGTTAGCATGTAAATAGGCATTTACATTGGGAAGAAATTCCTAGAAAGAGGCAATTGCAAAAACAAAATAAAAAAGTATTACATGAATGGCAATATGAACACGGATTTCCATCAGGTTTCGATTCTGCTTATAACTCTTATGACCTCAACGCTCTCATCACTTTTCTTTCTGAAGAAGATGATTGGATTGATTCCTACCCTTCGGGGTTTCCAACTGTAACAACGAGATGAAATCAAAGATCCTTCACAAGACGCAACCTTTCGCTTTCAATCCCTAACTTTTGTCTGGATCGCCCTTTCGGGTTTTCAATCCACCGGGATACCCTTTTTTGCCTAAGATGCCCTTCCAGGTTTTAAGCTTAGCGGGTGTACTTATTATTTTTTCATTTTTATCCCTAATTTTTGCCCGAACCTTTTATTCATTTTTTGTGTTTCGCCGGAATGCCCATTTTTTCCTAAGCCGTCGACTTAACGAGTCCTTTTTATGTGAAGTATTTTTTGACTACGTCTGTATTCACAGGGAGTGGAAAGTCTTCACCATCCATAGTTGCAAGCATCATTGCTCCACCAGAGAAAACTTTTTTTACAACATATGACCCTTCACAATACAAAATCCAGTTGCCCCTGGGATCAGATTAAGGAAGAATAATCCTTTTCAAAACGAGGTCACCAACCTTATAACTCTGAGGACGGACTTTCTGATCAAATGCCTTCTTCATTCGCTGTCGATATAACTGCACGTGACATATATTAGCCATTATTTTCTCTTCAATGAGGTTCAACTAATCTAATTTGTTCTAAATCCACTCGGCCTCATCGAGTTTCACATCTGTCATCAACCTTAAGGAAGGTAATTCAACTTCAACAAGAAAAACTACTTCCATATCGTACACTAATAAGAATACGGTTGTCTCGGTCGAGGTACGCACCAAAGTACGGTAACCGTGCAAAGTAAAAGGTAGCATCTTGTGCCAGTCCTTGTAGGTTACAACCATCTTCTGCACAATATTCTTGATATTCTTATTGGCTACCTCAACAACTCCATTCATATTTGGGCGATACAGGGAGGAATTATGATGCTAAATTTTGAAATTCTGGCATAACTCTATCATCATTTTGTTGTTGAGATTAGACCCTTTGTATGTAATAATCTTCTCGGGGATCCCATAACGACAAATGATATTCTGCTTGATGAAGCGAGCAACCACCTGCTTAGTCACGTTGGCATAGGAAGCGACATCCACCCACTTGATGAAATAATCAATAGCCACTAAGATGAAACGGTGTCTATTCGAAGCGTTGGGCTCAATACATCTGATCATGTTAATGCACCATATTACAAAGGGCCATGGTGAAGTCAAAACATTCAACGGCACGGGAGGAACATACACTTTAACAACATAAATTTGGCTCTTGTGACACAATCTAGCATGAATGTGGCAATCAGTTTCCATGGTCATCCAGTAATAACATGCTCTCATAATCCTTCTAGCCATAGTATGACCACTGGAATGGGTTCCAAATGAACCTTCATGAATCTCTTCAATAATTCTTTCTGCTTCGTGTCTATCCACACATCTAAGTAGAAAAAAATTATGATTCCTTTTATACAACACATCACCATTCAAGAAAAACCTGGCAGACAGCTTCCTCAGTGTTTTCTTATTTGTGATAGATGCATCCTCCGGGTACTCTAATTTTTCAAGGTATCTTTAGATATCATAAAACCAAGGCTTATCATCTTTCACTTCATCATTAGCATAGCAAAATGCTGGCTCACCCAACCTCATGATTATGATGGAGGGGGCCTCATTCGCCCATTTAACTTTAAACATGGATGCTAGAGTAGCCAATGCATATGCTAAGTGGTTCTCTTCTCTCAGGATATGGTCAAACGTGATCTCCTCAAAATACGGGATCAACTTCAATACATCCTCCCGATACAGAATCATATTTGGGTGCCTCGTCACCCACTCTCCTTTAATTTAGATGATAACCAGAGCCGAGTCCCCATATGAAGGTGAGAAAAACAAGAAAGGGGGGGGGTTTGAATTGTTTGAAAATAAGCGCTTTTTCAAAATGAAAATCACACAAGGATTTTTATACTGGTTCGCTTATAACACAAAGCTACTCCAGTCCACCCGGCCAAGGTGATTTCGCCTTCAACAAGGACTTAATCCACTAATCTTGAAAGATTGATTACAAACAACGTCTAAGAGAAAGATCTCTTAGTCCTCTCAAGTATACAGACTACACAGAGTCACTTGAGGAAATACAACAAAGATAAAAGCTTATGTAATCTAGAGTGCTTCTAAGATAAGCAAGTATTACAACAGTAAGAACAAAGTGTTTAACGTTTCAAGCAAAAGCTTTGTGAAATATTGAGAGAGATGAAGATTGTTTTTGTATGCTTGCTTTCTCTAACCTCTCAAAGTTGATGTTTCAGTAAAATCTTATGATGTTGTACTTATCTCGCTGAATGTTGGTTTGCAGTCCTTTATATAGAAGAGAAGGATCCGTTGAAAAATCATAGCAGGTAATGACTCTTGAATAATAATTAGTGCCATAACTTATGTTGCTTGTTGCCAAAGCAACTTTCTCTTCTTGAATGACTACTTTCCAAAAATAGTTCATTATCATTTGAAATTGGAGTTAACGTCTCTTTCTGTTTTAGGAAATCCATTTCCATAACTTTACTTGTAGTTAACGTTACTCTTCCTTATTTAGGAATTCCATAATCAGAGTCTTCGTGTTTCTGGAGATCTTGGAATCTGCTATCTAACTTCTGATGTTGATCTCTTTTGAGTTCTGATGGTTTCTTCAGATAGCACTGAGAGTTTCTGGAGTTAGACATACCGTTGTTCAGAGTCAGAACTTCTAGAGCGTACTTCTTGTTCAGATGCTTCTGATATTTTGCTGTTTTGCTCAGAGTTAGACTTTCTTGAACGTGTTTCTACTTCAGATGCTTCTGGTCTTCTGATAATTTGTATCTGATATGATTCTGTATCTGATGATTTCTTCCTTCTTTCCTTAGAACCCTGCACACTTAGAAACTTTTCGTTAGGGTGCCATTTTTGGTTTCATCCTTTGTTATCATCAAAATCATGGAATCTGTTGTAGAACAATTTTTGTTCTTACACCATATACCTTCAAAAAGGTGATTCTCAAGTCAATAGCTGCTTCAATCCTGTAGATACAAGCTTCATATTCAGTCATGTTGTTTGTGCAATAAAAATAGATTTTGGCAGTGGAAGGGATATGAAAACCAGTGGGAGAAGTAATGACAACTCCAACACCATTTCCCAAAGCATTTGAAGCATTGTCGAACACGAGCGTCCATCGTGATCCTAGTTTTGGGCCTTCATCTGGGTCTGGTCTATTGTAATAATCTTTGAGAAATAACACATCTTCATCAGAAAATTCAAACTTCATTGGCTGATAATCCTCTATAGGTTGATGAGCCAAGTAATCAATAACTATACTACTCTTGATGTCTTTTTGAGTCGTATATTGAATATCATACTCTATTAAAATCATTTTCCAACGGGAAACCCTTCCTGTGAGAGCAGGCTTTTCAAAAATATACTTAATTGGGTCCATATTTGAGATCAACAAGGTTGTATGAGTCAACATATAATGTCTCAGCCGGCGAGCAGCCCATGCTAGAGCGCAACAAGTTTTCTCGAGCAATGAATATTTGATCTCACAGCTGGTAAACTTTTTGCTCAGGTAGTATATTGCATGCTCTTTTCGTCTAGACTCGTCATGTTGGCCCAATACACACCCCATTGGCTCATCGAGGACAGTGAGGTACATGATTAACGGTCTTCGTTCTACTGGAGGCATAAGAATTTGAGGTTCCTACAGGTATTCTTTTATCCTTTCGAATGCTTCTTGACAATTTTCATTCCACCGGACTACCTGATCTTTTCTCAATAACTTGAACATTGGTTCACAAGTGGCTGTTAGATTAGAAATGAATCTAGCAATGTAATTCAACCTCCCTAAGAAACCACACACTTCTTTTTCTGTCTTTGGTTTAGGCATCTCTTGAATTGCTTTTATTTTTGCAGGATCAACCTCAATTCCTCTTTCGCTTATCAGAAAGCCAAGTAATTTACCGGATCTTACCCCAAAGGTACATTTCTTGGGATTCAACCTTAGTCCGAATTTCCTCAATGTCTCAAACAATTTCTGCAAATTGACTAGATGTTCTTCCTCCGTATGGGACTTTGCATCATATCATCCACATAGAACTCAATCTCTTTATGGATCATGTCATGGAAGAGGGTCACCATAGCGTGCTGGTATGTTGCCCTCGCGTTCTTCAAACCAAAAGGCATTACCTTGTAACAAAAGGTTCCCCAAGGTGTGATAACATGGTCTTCTCCATATCTTTCGGAGCCATTTTGATTTGATTGTAATCGGACAATCCATCCATGAAAGAAAATACTGAGAATTGAGCAGTGTTATCTACCAATACATCAATATGAGGAAGCAAGAAATCATCCTTGGGACTCGCTATGTTCAAATCCCAATAATCAAAACACATCCTTACCTTTCCATCCTTCTTAGGCACATGAACGATATTAGCTATCCATGGAGGGTAAGAAGTAACATCCCAAAAATCTGCATTAAATTGCTTTTGAACCTCATCTTTGATCTTCTTGGACATATCTGGGCGTGTCCTTCGAAGCTTCTGCTTGATAAGGGGACACTCTTCTTTCAAAGGTAGCCTATGCACCACAATATCTGTATCGAGCCCAGGCATGTCTTGGTAAGACCACACAAAGATATCAACAAAATCTCGCAACATTTCTATCAACCTTGTCTTCACACTTTCCTCGAAAGCGTCCCTTATCCTGACCTCTTTCACTTCATCCTTAGTTTCGAGATTCACAACCTCAATTGACTCTTGATGCGTCTGGATGACCTTTCCTTCTTGCCTCAATAACCTTGTTAACTCTTCAGGGAGTTCACAATATTCTTCACCTTCTTCTTCGACTCGGTAGATCGGATTATCAAAGTCATAATGAGTGATAGCAAAATCGTTATCAGTGAAATCCGAAGTGGATGTGAATCTGCATTAATGATGTTTTTATGTTTCTTAGGAAGTGTGTAATGAAAAGAAAACATTGCCATTTAAAAAAAAAGATTAAAAACAAAATAAAAAAATACAGAGAGCAAAATATTTGAATGCAAAACGTCTTTTATTTAATGATAAAGATTGAAAATAAAAACATGGGGGCCTTACATGATTCACTACGCCTTGGGCAGAGCGTATGAATTATTGCATGATAAAGAAAACAAAATAGAAATTTACTCTTGATTGAGCCTGATTTGGATGATATCCTCAGAAGTCCAGTTGCTAAGCTCTTCCCCTGGAACACTTGGGCGAATCCAGTCGTCAATATCATAATCATTGTCGACGTCGTCACCAACAACATTTGCTTGACCATCCTTGACAAAACCAACACTTGAAAACTTCACCGGAGTGGAAGCATTTGGAGCTTTGGGAGCTAAACCTTGTCTGGAGGGACTGAAACCAAAACCAAACTTGTCAAACTTTGGAGGAAGATCCAACACGTAACCCCAACCTTCAGGGTGACCAACTTCAATAACTGCTTTAGCATCCTTCAAAGATGACATGGAAACAACATGCTTATTCTCCTCAGGACGAGGATCCTTGATCACTTGAACAACTTCGAAAGCCTAGAAGGGAGTTTCGTGGAAATCTCCTTCAACCTCCACATAACAGAAAGACTCCATATGAGTAACCATATACTCTTCTTCACCATAAACAGTAATCACCTTACCACGTATTGGGAACTTCATCTTCTGATGTAGAGTAGACGTTACGACCCCTGCCCCATGAATCCAGGGTCGTCCTAGCAAACATCGATAAGCAGGTTGTATATCCATGACAAAGAACGTTGTACCTAAGACCTGAGGTCCAATCTTGACAGGTAAATCCACTTCACTGAACACTGCTCTTCGAGATCCATCAAAATCCATGACTATCAAGTCACTCAGGCGTAATTCAACACCCGCATAATCTATCTTCATCAAGGCTGACTTGGGTAGCACATTCAGAGATGACCCAGTGTCCACCAACACACAAGATAAGGTAGTACCTTTACATTCCATGGAAATATGTAGATCTTTATTATGGTTTCGTCCTTCAGACGGGAAATTGAAATTTATGAAACCCAGACCATTATCTGCTGATATGCTTGCCACAACTCCTTCTAACTGATTAATAGTAATGTCTTGAGGGACAAAAGCAGAACTCAAAAACTTCACGAGATCATTTCTATAGGTCTCGGAACATAACATCAAAAACAAAATTGAAATCTTGGATGGTGTCTAACTTAATTGATCCACCACTTTATAATCGCCTTTTCTAAATATCCTCAACAGGTCTTCAACTTCCTGGGAGGCATCGGATCTTGGATAACATTGGGTCCATTATCTGGGGTGAAATAGATGGCCTTTTAATCTAACAAATTATGTACCACATATTTTAATGCCAATTTTATTCCACATCATGACCTACACCACCGAAATGGAATTCACACTGAGCGTTAGGATTATAATTTGCAGGAAGCCTCTCAGGAGGAGCTGGCATATTTCTCAGATTAACCAACTTGAGTTGAAGTAGATGCTGGAGTACTTGAGAGTAAGACATAGGAATCGTATCGAACACCTTCTCAGGTTTGGGTTGTCTTTGTTAATTGTAGTTACGGTGATGAGCATTCTACTGATGTTGATACTGGGGTTGTTGTGGTTGAGGAGTTGCAGTGACCGATATAGTCACAACATTCACTTGTTGTTGCTGTTGAGTTCTTCCTCGACCCCTCTGAGAGTACACATCACTATACTCACCCTCCTTCTTCTTGGGATACCCACTGAACGGTTTCTTACCACTTCCACCTGCATAACTACCAGCATTAGCAGACTGGATTTTTCCCATCTTAAGACCAACTTCAATTCTTTCTTCTGCCATTACTAACTCATAAAACCCAACGGAAGTAATTCCCACCATTATATCATAATACGGACCTTGCAGAGTGCCCTTGAACATATCAACGAGTTCTCTTTCCATCATCGGAGGTTGAACTCGAGCAGCTAATTTACGCCATTTCTGGGCATACTCTTTGAAGGACTCATTTGGACCCTAGGTCAGACTTTGCAGTTGGGTCCTATTAGGAGCCATGTCGATGTTGTATTAATAATGCCTCATAAATGCCTCGACCAAATCTCTCCAAGCCCGGATATATGTCCTTTCCAAATGCATATACCACTCCAGCGATGCCCCATATAGGCTGTCCTGGAAGAAATGCATCAGCAGCCTTTCATCCTCCGAATACACAAGCATCTTGCGGTAACAAGCTTTCACATGAGTCTTAGGACAAGTTGTGCCAGTTTACTTGTCAAGAACATGAACTTTGAATTTTGGCGAAACTCTACTCCTGGTATCAGCCCTAGGTCATTAACATCCATCCCAAAAACTCCTTGGCCTTTTACTACTTTCAACCTTTCTTCCAACATGCGGTACTTCCTATCTTAAGTAGGAAAACCCAAATCACTGTTGTGCATAGAGTACATGTCTTCATTACGATGCATCTCCAATTCTTGCCCTTGAGGATTCCCCCTCACATTTGGATGTCCCAACATCTCTTCAGTAATGAGATATGGTCCATGATTATATGGTGGTGGTGGTGGTGGAAAATGGCCTTGGTTGCAATGTGGACCTTGATTACGAATGACATTCCTATAACCATTAACATGTTGATCATTGATGTTCAAATCAGGGAAATTCACAGTGGCATTGGGACGAGGTTGCCACATAGAAATATCTTCAAACATAAGCTTAAAATGTTCATTTTCATTCTGAACCACTCGGGGTCTCTCAACAAGATCCCTCAGCTCCTCTTGACCATGAGACAAGTTGGTGATAACCTCCATAAACTACGCCATTTTGGTGTCCATCTGAGTCCTCATATCTACAAGATCAGCCTAAATCAGCTCCATCTGATGACGTTGATTGCTTCTAGTGGAATAACAGTGGAAAGTTGGATTTGCAATCTCTGCTAAGAAAAGCAGAATCAAGATAAGAAGATCGGCTAGAAAACCTGTTATGCATGGGATATATGAATGCGTGAATGCATGTAATGTATGCAATGACATGTTCAAATATTTTCATGGGGATCTAGAACTTCGATTCGAGTTATTTAAGCGAGAGAACAAAAAGATAAACAGTGAACACTGATAAACCAACCATCATACTCATTAAATCAAAACAAAGTGTAATACAAGCAGTTTGCACAACACAGACAACTAGCCAAAGGCAACCGTACAAATTAAAGAGACCCCATCAATAACCCTGATGGTGGTCACCACATGAAAAAGATAAGACAAAATCTAATCTTCCCACTCTACATAGGTCAATGGCCCTCCATTCTTGAAATACTTCAAACTCCACCTCTTGGACTCCTCGAATAACTTCCTTATTCCCTCTTGATCACGTCTTAGAACAAGACTTTGAATAACTACATCCTTTCGGAAAATCATGCCATCTAGGTATTAGCACTGCTCAATCAATTTCTCGCACTCACTGCATTCTGGAAGCAGAATCTGATCATCATCTTTTTCCTCCAACTTAACCTTGAGACTTGCAACCCCCTCTACAACTTTTCCCAACTTAATGTTGCTTCCTTTGAGTTGAGTTTCCACCACTAGCCTCTAAGTGTTCTCCTCTTCAAACTGGACATCTTTAGCTCGAAGTTACTTCTCTAACTCTTCAATATTTGATCTGTATCTTTTCTCCATCTTGGCTTTGGATGCTTTAAGAACTTCATATGCTCGGCGTTTTCACTTGATCTTCTCTTCAGCTTCTTCAAGAACCTTCTTATGAACTTCAACAGAAACATACGTGTTTCCTCTACCATCTTCAGACCTCGATCTCTTCTTAACTTTCACAACCCCAATCATTTATCTTTGAACCTTCTTATGCTTGTGAGATAATTGAGCTTTTTCTTGACTGGTCACAAGAAGCTTTATCCCTAATTCTTCATTCTTTGCAAGTAGTCGGAGGATCTGAGCTTGAATCTAGTCGTAGGATCCCCTAGGCACATCATCTGGCTGATTAGGCTCTTGTGGATACAAAGGAGCCTCTAGAGATAAAGGCCAATGACGATCTTTGATCCTCTCCTCAATCCACTTAACATAAGTTGAATAGACTGTAGAATCTATCTTCCCAAAATATGTCCCTCCTTTCAGATGAATACTTCCCCATGCTTTGGAAGCTCTTTCCATCCATCCAGCACTACCAGGAACATCATAAATCAAGGATTCTTTCACATCTTTTTCCTCAGGTGGACCTTTGAAAGCAAACCCTAATTGTCTTCATGAAAGAATTGGATTGTAATTAATTCCACCCTTCATCCCTATGAGAGGCGCATTGGGAAACTCCCCACAACTAAAGATCACTTCTTTACTTTCCAGCATGCTCAAACTATGCTTGTACTAGTCAATGTCCTTAGAGGTGAGTATGATCAGCCTTTGGGACCACTTCAAGGTGCCTTGGGTATCAATAAAAGCACCTTGGCAAGGGAGATGACTTCTAAACCCATGGTATAACAGTGGCGCACAATAATGGACGACACCACCTTTCCCTTTATAACTCCTAGAGTGTATGGAACGATAAACATCTCCTAAGAGAGTTGGCACATGATTCCTTTGAATGAAGATAGCAACAACATTCTCATCAATGAACTTCACTTCATTAGAAAATAGCATAATACCAAAACACAACAAGCTAGAACAACATTTAAAGGCTTCCGATCTTCCTTGTCAGCCATACCACCGGCTTCTTTCAACAGGAAACTCAAATGATAACCATAAACACTTCCCTTCTTTTTAAAGTTAGACTTCACAAAATTTTCGCCCAAATAAAGAGCAGAAACAACCTGAGTAGCATTCGGTTCCTTCATGGAAGCATGAAAAGGTACTTGGTGCAAGATAGGGATGTCCAAGATACAAGAGTATTCTTCTAAAGTAGGTGCTAACAGATAATCCGGGAGCATGAAACATCTCAAAGTGCTGAAATTCTGGTATCAGATATGACATGTCAAAGGTAATGTCACGACACTAATATCTGAACAATATAAACAGGATAAAAGATAAAGAACAGTAATACAAGTGACACAAGCAATTGTTAACCCAGTTCGGTGCAAACTCACATACATCTGGGGGCTACCAAGCCAAGAAGGAAATCCACTAAACAGAATTAGTTCAAAGACTCTTAGTAAACAACTTCAAGTTACAGTTTTTTCACCTAATCTCTACCCGTGTGACTTCTATCTAATAACTCTTAGATATGAGATCCTACTCACTCCCCCTCAATCACAGCAGTGATGTAAAAACAAATATTACAATGAAAGAAGACACTCTTCAATAAAACATACTTGATCTTGCTTAAAAGCTTCAACCAAGTAAACACACACTCATGCTTCAAAGCATAGAGTGAACAAATTACAACTCAAAAGTCAGTCCAATTCAATCATCTATGGATGAATGAATGGCTCACAATACACACGACCACACAAAACTAAAACCCTTATTCTCTCTCAATATTTCTTTTGTTATTTCTTGTGTGTTAAAACCAGGTTTTCCATGCCCTTTATATAGAAGTGTTTGGCTGGGCTTGGACATCATAAAACCCTAAAACTATTTTCCATTCATATCTTCTTATGACAACTGATTATATCTTGTTGGAAAATAAGTCAATCTAGTTTTAATTACTGATTGAATGGCGCGTTCAATTATCACATCAATCACACAGAGATTAGCATAAAAAGCGCAATCACACAACACATAACGTTCATACTGAATGTTCTATATACAGATGTCTTGACATCAGGTCTGACATCTCAGCAAAATCCTGCACATTCACATTTTAAACACCCTGCAGGAACCTGTTATCTCATGTCAAGACAACACTTGTGACAACTTGTGAAAACTCTAGGTTTTACCAAAACTGTTGCCAACACATAAAACCAACAAACTCCCCCTTTGGCAAATTTTGGCTAAAACATACATCAGACCATTTGTTTCACAAGAGAATAATCACATCATCAGTTTAGTAGCAAAAGTATTAAAACACACATTACTAGCTAAGATAGCAACTAGTAAACACATATTAAACACACATGTGCTTGTGCTCCTTCTCCCCCTCAGTCTGCTCAACACAGACATCACCTTCAATATCACATGTAAAATACAGATTATCTCCCACATACATCATGTTCAACATCATCTGTCATCTGTTTATAAAATAGCAGAGTTATTTAGCTACGAGCTACTTAGCTACTTCTCCCCCTTTTTAGCCAAAAGAGACCAACGAGACAAAATAAATGTCTATTAGTCAAATAGAATGTCACACAGAATGTCAAGGCAGATTGTTAGGTGTTACAGATCCACAAACATACACAGCTATACAAGCTGAAAAAAATCCATAAAACTAAAAAGAACCCAGAAAAAATACATCAAGGCATCAGAAGATGACTGCCAAAAGAACCACCAAATCCATCACAGCACACCATCAGAAAAGTGGGGGACAACTTCAACAAAACTAGTCAGAGGAGCTTGCATCTTCATCAGCTTCAGAACCAGAACTGCCACTTGTTTCATCTTTAGATTCAGACCTTTCACTAGAGGTTTGTGCTTCTGTTTCCTTGGCCTGTCCAACATTATCTCTATCAACTTGCTCCAAGCTTTCAATCAGAGCCTTCAAAGCTTCTTTTCTGGATTTTGCCACCCTTATCCCTGTATCCAATTCTTTACAAGTTTCTTTTAGTTCAGCAATAAGACCACCTTGTGAGGCTGGCTTCTTCACAACAGATGTCATGACAATGTCATTGACATGACTGCCTTCAAACAATTTGTAATGAACTGATAGAGGAGGTTTTCTTCTACTAGAAAGATCATTTGTGCTCAGAATTCCAGGTTACTGGCTCAAGATAATCCCACAAATCATTGAGGGAAAAACTATGGGCAACTTCACTGCATTTGTAGAAGCATGTTTGACAATTTGTTCAAACATAAATCTACCATAATCAAATTTCAGCTTGGTTCCAACAGCAAAGATGAACCTTCCAAGGGCATTTGAGATTGTAGAGATGTGATTGGTTGGTACCCAATTTGCTGACCCTATCTTGTGCAAAATAGCATATTTCGCAGTTAGCTTTCCAACAGGGAGATACTTCTTGCTAGGCCACTCCTTGACCTGTCTTGCAATTATTTCCCTACAAACCTCATGTTCTGTGGCTTCCAGTTCACATGCACCTTCTGTTCCTCTTCCTAAAAACTTGTTAATCACAGTTGGAGAAAAATTGATACACTTCCCTCTTACAAACACCTTACAAAACTCTTTGCCGTTTTTATCAGCAATGTCCTCAGGGATGTTGACCACAAATTCTTTCACCAGTCCTTCATAACATTGAGATAACCCAACAACAATTTTCATTAGTCCAAATTTTTTAATAAGGTCCATGACCTCTTTGACCTCCATAGCATCCTTGCCCAGTTCTCTCTCCACAACCACCCGTCTTTGGATTACAAACTTCCATTTTGCTCCTCCATCTTCAAGATGGAAAGAAATGTTGTCCAAGTGTACAACAACAACTTTTGCAGGGGATTTCCTAACAGTTGTCCTCTTAACAGGGGAGATGTCAGGGACATCCTCTTCAACATCTTCATCTGAGTCAGAACTCTCTCTCACTTTCCTCTTCTTCACCTCAACCTTGCTCTAAGACTTTGAGGGGCCTACATCAGTAGCTTTCTTAGCGGTTTTGGCTGTCATCATTTCATCCACAGACCTACCATTTTTGGTCTTCATCCTCTTAACCACACTAGGCTTCAAGTGATGAAGCAAGCTATCATCTTCATCATCCGAACTCTCAACTTCTAGGTCAATCACCTTCTTTGTAGAATCATGCTTCTTAGACTGTGAAGCATTGGCAGTAGGTGATGCCACATATTTCTTACTAGACAAAGTTTGCCCTAAAGAGCATAATCCTTCAGCAGCTATATCTTTTTCAGACCTAGAGGAATCATCTTCCTTCTCATTGTGAGGTCCAACCTTAAGAGAGGGGTCCCTTCTTGATAGAGGAGTAGAAACTCCCTTTATAGAGTGTCCCTCATTGAGGATTCTCGTGACAAGGTTCCTTATGACACGATCAGTGTGATGCATGTCGTCCTTAGAACTAGGAGTATAAGTAGAGTTGGAGGGGATATTGGAACTGTTACCTTGAGTAGGGCATGCAGTGGAGGATGAACCAGGAGCGTCTCCTGGAATGACAGACAGGGGAATCACGTCCAAAATATCTTCATCAAGGAGGTCCATAGAAGGCGTTCTATCTTTGTGACCAGGTTTGGTAGTCTTAGAACCAGATGGTGAAGGATGTTGTGACATCTTTTAGTTCTTGTGGAAAGGTTTCTATTGCCCTAGCAGAGAAGGTTGATGAAGTTGAAGGAAGGTGGAAATGTTTGAGTAGAGGTTGCGTGTGAAAAGGCAATAAATGGAAGTTCCAATACTAGGTGATGATTTACCATAAATGGGGCACTTTATTTTAAGTGGGCAGACAATATTTTTATTACCTTTTCCACTCCAAATTAATTGCTACAAATTCTCATAGACACAAATCCCTAATTTCCCTCTTAGACATTCAAATTGATTAACATCCAAAGCCTTTGTAAATATATCAGCTAACTGCATTTTAGTAGCAACATGCTCCAGGGCTATGGTTTTATCTTCCACTAGTTCTCTAATAAAATGATGACGAATATCAATATGTTTTATCCTGCTGTGCTGAATAGGATTCTTAGAAATATTAAAGCACTCAGGTAGTCACAGTATAATGTCATGACATCTTGCGTGACATTGTATTCAGTTAGCATCTGTTTCATCCAAACCAGTTGAGAACAACTACTTCCAGCTGCTATATATTCAGCTTCAGCAGTGGACAGAGACGCACAATTTTGTTTCTTACTAAACCATGATATTAAGTTGTTCCCCAAGAAGAAACATCCTCTTGATGTGCTTTTCCTATCATCAACAGTTCCAGCCCATTCAGCATCACAGTATCTAGTCAGCATAGATCCAAATCCATGAGTGTACAACATACCATAGTCACTGATGCTATTGACTTATTTCAGTATCCTTTTCACATGGTTTATGTGACTGACTTTTTTTTCATCTTGATATCTAGCACAAACACCTACAGCAAAAGCAATGTCAGGTCTGCTTACTGTGAGATATAGCAGACTCCCTATCATGCTTCTGTAGAGACTTTGATCTACACTAACACCATTTTCATCTTTAGAGACTTTCAGATGAGTAGGAGCAGGTGTCCTTTTATGACTTGCATTCTCCATGCCAAACTTCTTAACAATGTTTTTGGCATATTTGCTTTGAGATAGAAAGATAGAATCTTCCATCTGCTTGATTTGTAGCCTAAGAAAATAGGTCATCTCTCCAACAAGGCTCATTTCAAATTCAGATTGCATTTGTTTAACAAAATGTTCGACCATCTTATCTGACATCCCACCAAACACAATGTCATCCACATATATTTGAGCCACCATGAGTTTTCCTCCTTTGTTCTTAACAAATAAGGTCTTATCAATGCCTCCCTTCCTATATCCATTGTCAATGAGAAACACCGTGAGTCTATCATACCAAGCCCTAGGAGCTTGTTTCAAACCATAGAGGGTTTTCTTCAACTTATACACATGCTTTGGAAGATTTGGATCTGTGAACCCTTTAGGTTGTTCAACATACACTTCCTCATTTAAGTAACCACTCAAGAGGGCACTTTTTACATCCATTTGGAACAATTTAAACTTCAGAATACATGCCACTCCAAGCAATAGTCTAATGGACTCAAGGAGAGCTACATGGGAAAATGTTTCATCAAAATCAACTCCTTCAACTTGAGTGTATCCTTGTGCTACTAATATTGCTTTATTTTTAGTAACCACCCCTTGTTCATCAGATTTATTTTTGTAAATCCACTTTGTTCCAATAACATTTATTCCTTCAGGTCTTGGAACCAGTTCCCATACTTCATTTCTCTTGAATTGGCCTAACTCTTCCTGTATGGCATTGATCGAGAATTCATCAGTTAAGGCTTCCTTGACATTCCTAGGCTCAATCTTGGACACAAAACAACCATGTGAGATCACTCCCTTGATCTAGTTGTGACCCCTTTATTTGGGTCTCCTATAATGAGATCTTTGGGATGACCCTTCTGAATTTTGATAGAGGGTCCCTTATTAATTTTGTCATCTTCAGGTTCAGCTTGAGTGAGTTCACTCTCATTACTTTTTTCTGGGAAATCAACTGGGGCATCATTTAGAGATGTCTCAACATCGTCTTTGACATCAGTCTGTTGATCATCAACCATAACATTGATAGATTCCATCATTACTTTTGTTCTGGAATTAAAGACTCTAAATGCTTTGCTGTTTGTTGAGTAGCCCATAAATATTCCTTCATCACTCTTGGGATTCATCTTCCTTCTTTGTTTACAATCAGTCAAGATATAACATTTGCTACCAAACACATGGAAGTATTTGACAATGAGTCTTCTTCCTTTCCAGACTTCGTATAAAGTAGTAGGAGTCCCTTTCTTCAAGGCTACTTTGTTATGAACATAGCGGGCTGTGTTCATAGCTTCAGCCCAGAAGTGGTAGGGCAATTTCTTAGCATGAATCATAGCTCTGGCAAATTCTTGGAGAGTTCTATTTTTCCTTTCTATGACACCATTTTTCTGAGGGGTAATGGGAGATGAGAACTCATGACTAATTCCTTCAGATGCACAGAATCCAGCAAATTTGTTGTTCTCAAATTCTTTCCCATGACCACTTCTGATTCTGATAACCTGACTTTCTTTTTCTCTTTGAAGTCTTAGGCAAAGATCTTTGAATACTTCAAATACATCAGATTTTTCCCTTATAAAATTGATCCAGATGTATCAGGAGAAGTCATCCACCACCACATAAGCATACCTTTTCCCACCAAGACTTTCCACCTGCATGGGTCCCATCAAGTCCATGTGGAGAAGTTCCAGCACTCTGGATGTGGTGTCATGTCTGAGCTTCTGATGTGACATCTTTATCTGTTTTCCAATCTGAAACTCCCCACAAACTCTTCCTTCATCAATCTTTAAGTTTGGAATTCCTCTTACAGCTTCAACAAATATAATCCTCTTCATTCCTTTAAGATGTAGATGGCCCAATTTTTGATGCCATAGCTTCACTTCTTCTTCTTTGGCTAGAGTACACATTGATGAATAACCAGTTTCTTGAGAACTCCGCATATATCAGTTGTCCTTAGACCTGACTCCTTTCATGATCACTTCATTTTCTTTATTAGTAATCAAACATTCAGTTTTTGTGAAGTTTACATTTAGACCTTGGTCACACAGTTGACTGATGCTGATTAGGTTTGCAGTCAGTCCTTTAACAAGTAGCACATTGTCAAGGTTAGAGACTCCAGGGTAGTTTAGCTTTCCAATCCCCTTGATTTCACCCTTTTCTCCATCACCAAAGGTTACATAGCTGGTGGCATGAGGATGAAGGTCAGTTAGCAGGTTTTTGCTTCCAGTCATGTGTCTGGAGCAACCACTGTCAAAATACCAGTCTTCTTTGGCTGAAACTCTGAAAGGAAGTGTGAGCTATCAGGTTAGTAGCACCAGTCCTAGGAACCCATTGTTTTCTGTTGACAGGGATGTGGTGTTTGGGTCTAGGTTGATGATGAGAAGGACTAGGATAGCCATACAACTTAAAGCAGAATGGTTTTATGTGGCCAAAATTTCCACAGTAATGACATCTCCATCTTTGGTGTTTTCCTTTATGTTGTCTTTCCTTATGATATTGTGACACATGATGTGACATCTTTGGTTTGGATTAATTGAAACCAAGGCCATACTTGTCTCCTGCCATATTTCCAGTCTGGAGAATTTTGTCTAAGGTGTCAGATCCAATGTTTAGCATTCTGACATACTTAGTCATCTCATCCAATTTGGAGTTCAAGAACACTACTTCAGTCTTCAATTTAGAGATGGTTTCCAAGTGTTTTGTCTTCTCATCCTCCAGTTGTGTTATCAATTTCTTCTGACTTCCCACTTGTTGACACACTTCTTCACTTCTGTGACACAACTTTCTATAGGTAGTTGTCGCAACCTGAAAAATACAGTGTGCGAAAAAAACAACCGGCGAAAGAGAATGACAGAAGAGTCGCCACCGTGCGTTATTCATCCCAAAGGAGGGAAAGGAAACGCTCGAAGTAAACCTGAAAAAGGAAAGGACAAGACGGGGTCTCGCAACCAAATCTTGGGTTCGGGAGTCGGTTATGCGAAGGGAAGGTATTAGCACCCCTACGCATCCATAGTACTCTACGGGATCCACTTTTGTAGTTTTTGTCTAAAGGGTGTGGGTTTACCTAACGTGTTTATTTACTAAAAAGGTTAAGAGAAATGACTCGCGCGGATGTCGCATCCACTGCATACGTATCTCATCTGAATATGAGAATCAGAGTCTTCGTAGCTCGGCTGACCTATGAGTTGGGGGGATGTGTGCTCGCTAAGACATCGCGTATCTCATCTGGAATGAGAATCAGAGCAAGCCGTAGTTCGGCTAACTACGGGGTTATGGATTGGGTTTTGGACGAACAACGTTACTACGCAATCTACCGGATGCTCGACCTTTGGAGACTTACTCGCCTGTAGTAGAAGGAGTAAACGTGTTGCTTTGGGTTTTAGGGTTTGGGATGCTCGAGGGCAAAAAGGCAGTCCTTGACGAAGGAACCGCGCTACCTGCAGGGATATGAATACAAAACACAAAACATGTATCTCAAAGTAAAATGCCACCAAGGGGCTCAAACATTGCCTCCTATCGAGGTCTTCCAGCTAAGAAAGCGATAAAGTATGAGAAAGGGAAAAAATTACCACACGGATAAAGATCCGAAGCTATAGCAGTTAAAGGGGCAAGAAACCCTGAAATATCTCCAGCTGGACCGTCAAAGGAAATCAGTCAACACGAATAATCAGAATAAAACTCCAGGGGGTATCCCACAAATAAAGTGGGAAACCACGCGAGTGTCTCTGCGAAAGCCATGTGAGCCCTCACAAAACTCGACAAAGGGTTAGAGTAGTAGGATGAAATCAAGAGAAAACAATGCCATGGAAACACAAGACAGGTTAGAATAAACAAAATAGGGTAACCCAGAGTTGCCCCTAAATCAAAATGTAACCACATGAATAATTCCATCAAAATTCACAAAAGACTCACAAAAAGGTATCAAATTCACCCATAATACCTCATACATTTAGAGCATTCAAATAAAAGGCATAAAGATGATGGATATAGGGCAAACCTGATTGGAGAGCTTGATTGAGTTGCGCCCGTGAGGTTTACAAGTTGAGTTCCTTTCAGGGTTTGGAGGTTGCTCTGAACTCTGTTGGCTTTTCTCTCACTATCTTTTCCTCAGGGTTTTGCTTCTCTTCCTTCTTTCTCCAGTGAATCTCCCAGTGTAACTCCAAGTGTGTTTTCCTCTACTGAAACTTCAGTATTTATAGACTGATTTTCGTGGGTAATGGGCTCAAATGAGGGAGACCCAAGTCCAAAATAATTTGTTATATTTTATTTATATATTTTATTTATTTATTTAATTAATTAATTAATTAATTAATTAAATAATTTTTTTTTTTTTCGTTTTTTTTTTTTCTTTTTTCAGGAAAAATGAAGGGTAAATTTTGGGGTATTACAGCTGCCCCTATTCAATCAACTGGAGACCCGGAAAGAAGATGGCAGTTGCTTTCGTACTTTCGAGGTATCAAGGGATTGAATACAATAAAAGCCCAAAAATTTGCACTGAAGTGAAGTGAAGTAACAATGTCTGTCAGAATCAGCAAAGAGGTGGTCTTGAAAGAAGAATTCGTCTGGTACGGTGAGAGTCAGTTTGAATATCGAAAAAGAATGTTAAACTGGATACCAAAATAAATGGTAACACAGAAATAACCATGGCTTGAATGCCGCTCATCAGTCTGAATACTGGAAAGGATTTCGATCTGAACATCGGAAAATGGGCCTGAATGCCACAAGTCGCATCGACCTGAACATCGGAACCTTCTTCGATCTGAACATCGGAAAATTGGCCTGAATGCCACTTCGATCTGAATATCGGAAAATTGGCCTGAATGCCACTTCGATCTGAATACCGGAAAACTGGCCTGAATGCCACAAGTTGCATCGACCTGAACGTCGGAAACTTCTTCGATCTGAACATCGGAACACTGGCCTGAATGCCACTTCGGTCTGGTTACCGGAAAACTGGCCTGAATGCCACTTCGGTCTGGATACCGGAAAACTGGTCTGAATGCCACTTCGGTCTGGATACCGGGAAAACTGGCCTGAATGCCACAAGTTGCATCGACCTGAACGTCGGAAACTTCTTCGATTTGAACATCGGAACACTGGCCTGAATGCCACTTCGGTCTGGATACCGGGAAAACTGGCCTGAATGCCACTTCGGTCTGGATACCGGAAAACTGGCCTGAATGCCACTTCGGTCTGGATACCGGGAAAACTGGCCTGAATGCCACAAGTTGCATCGACCTGAACGTCGGAAACTTCTTCGATCTGAACATCGGAAAACTTCATGCCTGTCAGCATTGGCAGAAATAGGGAATGATAATAGAGGCGGCGCATGGGCCAATGACACTTGCTGGGGATAACAAAGGTAAGTCATGAACAATCTTCAGTCTGAGTACTGGAAATAACTTCTAGCTTATCACTTGGGATACCGAGAATGTTTTATGCTTACATGCGTATGTTTGAATTTTTCAATGGCGTAATGCTCCATGAAAATGGAAATGCTACGCGATTTGGAAGGATGCAATGCAATATGATTCTACATGCAGGGATGCGAAATGCTGGGTAGAATGCCAAGCTGAGGCAAGGGATCTGCTGGAAAAATGATCACCATCTTCTGGACCCTGGCAAGGCTGTTGGAGATGCACAGCGCAAAGAACTCTGTGGGGAGATGACTAGCCATGCGGTGTTCTGGCCATACCGAGACTCTGATCGGGGAAAGAATGGCATTGGAAGCCTGTTGCTGAGGAAAGCTACAATGGTTCTGGCACCCACGATTTGCGAGAGATGACTCAGCAGGGGGAGCAAACACTGATACGGTACCGAGGTTCTGCTTCAAGGAAAGAAACCAT
This sequence comes from Lathyrus oleraceus, assembly GCF_024323335.1. Classification (NCBI taxonomy): domain Eukaryota; kingdom Viridiplantae; phylum Streptophyta; class Magnoliopsida; order Fabales; family Fabaceae; genus Lathyrus; species Lathyrus oleraceus. Next base: position 340,031,570 of record NC_066584.1, on the reverse strand, counting down.
GGATCTGGCATTGGGATTATCGATCTGGCATCGAACTCTAAGGAGTAGCCACTTCTGCTGGGAAGATACAGTCTGGCACTGTCAACTCCGCTGGGGATATATAGTCTGACACTGTCAACTCTACTGGGGAGTGTATGTCTTGAAACAACCGCTTGGGGAAGTACGGTGGTGAGAAACTGCTGGGGATTGAAGAATCCAACACTCTGATCAGCTCTGCAGGGTCAAGACACTGAATTCGCCTGTTGGCAACTTCACTGGGGAAGATACTCACGACCATCTGCAGGAGATTTTAAGGAAATGCCCCGAGGGTATCTGTTCTGAATAGACGATCCAAAGCACTTAAAATTTACAGCAATTTTAAATGTTTATGAAGCCTGTAGCTGTAAAGCCCTTATGTGTCATGATGCAATGTTTATCAAAAATTCGAACGTCATTTTTGCAAACAAAACAGTAAAATGAAAATGAAAACAGAGATATACTGAATAACATGATTTTATTGATTGAATGGCCTCTGAATAGGCATTTACATTAGGAAGCAATCCCTGGAAAGAGGTAATCGCACAATAGATAAAAACAGAAATTAATCTAATGGCAATGTGAAATGGATTTCTATTGGGTTCCAATTCTGCTATGACTTGCTCGTCTTCAAGATCCTCCAGATAATCAGCCTTCTGAAAGAGTGATTGGACTGTTTCCTATCCTTCAAAAATTTCCAGTCATTGGCACGAGATGAGATTTAGAACTACTCAGAACGCAGTCATTCACTTAATCCCTAACTTTTGCCTGGATCGCCCTTTTCGGGTTTTCAATCCACCGGGATACCCATTTTTGCCTAAGTTGCCTTTTCAGGTTTTCAACTTACCGGGTGTACGATCTTTTCATTTTTAATCCCTAATTTTTGCCCGAACCTTTTCATTTTCTTGGTTCGTCGGGATGCCCATTTTTGCCTGGACTACTCTTTTTACTGTCCAGCGGGTCTATTTTATGCGAAGTATTTTTTAACTGCGTCTGAGTTCACAGGGGAAGTGAAGTTTTCACCATCCATAGTTGCAAGCATTAAAGCCCCACCATCAAAAACCTTGGTGACGATATACGGTCCATCATAGTTAGGAGTCTACTTGCCCCTGCGATCTGTCTGAGGAGGAAGGATCCTTTTCAAAACTAAATCTCCGACTTGGAAACAACGAGGACGCACTTTCTGATCAAAGGCTCTCTTCATCCGACTCTGATACAACTGCCCATGACAAATGGCTGCCATTCGCTTCTCTTCGATAAGACTCAACTCATTGAACCTTGTCCGAATCCATTCAGCTTCGTCTAGCTTGACATCCAACAAGACTCTTAGAGAAGGAATCTCCACTTCAACAGGTAGGACTGCTTCCATACCATACACAAGGGAGTAGGGGGTTGCCCCGGTCGATGTACGTACTGAAGTACGGTACCCATGCAAGGCGAAAGGTAGCACCTCATGCCAATCTCTGTACGTGACGACCATCTTCTGCACAATCTTCTTTATGTTCTTATTTGCCGCCTCAACAGCGCCGTTCATCTTAGGGCGGTAAGGGGAAGAGTTGTGATGCTGAATGTTGAAGTTCTGACACAACTCCTTCATCATTTTGTTGTTGAGATTAGAACCATTATCAGTAATGATTCTTTCGGGAATCCCATAGCGACAAATGATTTCTTTCTTGATGAAACGGGCAACCACATGTCTGGTGACATTCGCGAACGACGCTGCCTCGACCCACTTGGTGAAATAGTCGATGGCAACAAGGATGAAGCGATGCCCATTGGAAGCAGTCGGCTCAATCTTTCCAATCATGTCAATGCCCCACATGGCAAACGGCCACGGCGAAGACATCACATTCAGAGGATTCGGCGGTACATGCACCTTATCAGCATAAATCTGGCATTTATGACACTTCCGAGCATCCTTGAAACAATCTGATTCCATGGTCATCCAATAATAACCCGCTCTCAACAATTTCTTAGCCATTGCATGTCCGCCGGCATGAGTACCGAAGGAACCTTCATGAACTTCCTGTATTAATATGTCCGCCTCGTGTCTGTCCACACATCTGAGCAAAACCATGTCGAAGTTCCTCTTATACAACACATTGTCTTTGTTCAAGAAGAAACTGCCTGCCAATCTTCTCAAAGTCTTTCTGTCATTGTTGGATGCCCCTGCAGGGTACTCTTGATTCTTCAGAAAGCACTTGATATCGTGATACCAGGGCTTGTCATCGACTACCAATTCAGCAGCAAACACATACGCAGCCCTGTCAAGGCGCATCACATCGATCCTGGGAGCATGGTTCCAACGAATTACCTTGATCATGGAGGATAGAGTAGCAAGTGCGTTTGCCATCTGGTTCTCATCACGAGGTATATGATACAATTTTACCGTTGTGAAGAAAGTCAAAAGTCTTCTCGTGTAATCTCTGTAGGGGACCAGAGTGGGCTGGAGAGTATTCCAATCACCATTCACTTGATTGATCACCAGAGCTGAATCTCCGAAGATGTCCAAAGTCTTGATTCTCAAATCAATGGCTTGCTCAATACCCAAGATACAGGCCTCGTACTCAGCTTCATTATTTGTGCACTCAAAAGTCAAACGAGTGGTGAAAGGCATGTGGGCACCCTTCGGAGTAGTAATGACAGCGCCAATTCCATTATCTCTAGCATTGACAGCCCCATCAAACAACAAAGTCCACTTTTCGTTTGGATCAGGTCCCTCCTCAACAACTGGCTCTTCACAGTCTTTCATCTTGAGGAACATGATGTCTTCATCAGGGAATTCAAACTTCATTGGCTCATAATCATCAATCGGTTGCTCGGCAAGGTAGTCTGACAGAATACTCCCTTTGATGGCCTTCTGTGACGTGTACTGAATATCATACTCTGTTAAAATCATTTGCCAATGAGCGACCCTTCCGGTGAAAGCTGGCTTCTCGAATATGTATTTCACTGGATCCATCTTAGAAATCAACAAGGTAGTATGGTTCAACATATACTGTCTCAGTCGGCGAGCAGCCAAGGCCAAAGCACAACAAGTTTTCTCAGGCTGCGAATATTTGATTTTACAGTCGGTAAACTTTTTGCTAAGGTAGTATATGGCATGCTCTTTTCGACCAGACTCGTCATGCTGTCCCAATACACACCCCATCGAGTTCTCGGTCACTGACAGGTACATTATCAGAGGTCTCCCAGGAACTGGAGGTATAAGGATTGGAGGTTTCTGTAGATACTCTTTTATCTTCTCGAAAGCCCTTTGACAATCTTCATTCCACCTGATAGCCTGATCTTTCCTCAGCAATTTGAAAATTGGCTCACACGTGGTTGTTAGGTGAGAGATGAACCTTGCAATGTAGTTCAACCTCCCTAAGAAACTACGGACTTGCTTCTCTGTTCTTGGCTCAGACATTTCCTGTATTGCTTTTACTTTGTCAGGATCCACCTCAATCCCTTTTCCGCTAACAATAAAACCCAGCAATTTTCCCGATCTCACCCCGAAAGTGCACTTATTCGGATTAAGTCTCAGTTTGAATTTCCTCAAACGCTCAAACAGTTTCTGCAAATTCAACAAATGTTCTTCTTCTGTCTGAGATTTGGCAATCATATCGTCCACATAAACCTCGATTTCATGATGAATCATATCATGGAACAGAGTCACCATTGCTCGCTGATATGTTGCTCCGGCATTTTTCAGACCAAACGGCATCACCTTGTAGCAGAAGGTGCCCCATGGGGTTATGAAAGTTGTCTTTTCCATGTCTTCTGGTGCCATCTTGATTTGGTTATAGCCAGAAAAGCCATCCATGAAGGAGAATACCGAGAACTGAGCTGTATTATCCACCAAAACGTCGATGTGAGGTAATGGGAAATCATCTTTAGGGCTAGCTCTGTTCAGATCCCGATAGTCGACACACATCCGTACCTTTCCGTCCTTCTTAGGTACTGGGACGATGTTTGCAACCCATGGCGGATAATTGGTGACTGCTAGAAACCCTGCATCCAACTGCTTTTGTACTTCTTCCTTTATCTTGACAGCCATCTCTGGTCTTGTTCTTCTGAGTTTCTGCTTGACCGGAGGACAACCTTCTTTGAGAGGCAAGCGGTGTACCACGATGTCTGTGTCCAGCCCAGGCATGTCCTGATAAGACCAAGCGAAGATGTCAACGTATTCTTGCAGCAATTCAATCAGCCTTTTCTTCACATTGTCTCCCAAAGCAGCCCCTATCTTGATTTCTCTCTTGGTGTCCTCGGTGCCGAGATTAATCACTTCAACAGACTCTTGATGCGGTTGAATAACCCTTTCCTCTTGTTTTAATAACCTGGTAAGTTCTTCAGGGAGTTCACAGTCTTCATCACCCTCTTCTTCAACTTGAAAGATTGGATTTTCAAAGTCGAATCGAGCCATAGCAGAACCGTTATCAATAGGGTCCGGTGTTGTGCATCTGCATGAGTGATGGTATGTGCTTATGAGTGTGAACAAGAAGTGAAAACTAAACAAAACATTGCCATTTTTTTTTTATTTTGAAAAACTGCAAAAATAGAAAGACAGGGAACGAAATATTTGAATGCAAAAAGACGTCCTTTATTTATGATAAAAATGCAATTGTCACATAGATGGGCCCTACAATGAGTCATTACGCCCTGTGCGGAACGTAAGACTTGGATATGCATGAATAAACAAAGAAAATTACTCTTCAAGAAGAGTGACTTGGATAATCTCTTCAGAAGACCAATTGTTGATGACTTCACCCGGGATCTTCGGACGCACCCAATTGTCAATGTCACAATCACTAGACCATACTGAATGATGCCAGCACTGGAGAAAGTGATCGGCCCCTGATGAGTCTGAAGTGTTGAAGTTGTAGAAGTTAGAGCTGGCTGATACCCAATCCCGAACTTATCTTCTTTCACTGGTAATTCCAACAGACGCCCCCAACCGGGAGCAATACCTGAATCCACCACGGCCCGTGCCTGCTTAAAGGATGAGATAGAGGCACCCGCTTTAACCTCTTCCACAGACTCTTGGACAGACAAATCTTCAACCTGGAGGATACCTTTGTCGAGCAAGGCCTGGATACCCTGCTGTAGCTTCAAACAACCTCCGCCCTGAGTAGCACAATCCAAACAACCCTTCCCACAACTGGGGAAGACATCGGCCTTCAGCAAGCATCCTTTGATATCCAACAATGGAGTCTTCAACTTCAACACATCCTTAATGGGCTTGGCTTTTCCCTCTACCAAATTAACGTTCGCACCACCATGCTGGGGCATGGGATTGTTGACGACATTCGGAGCTGGTGCAAGGTCGATGGCCTTTGAATCTATGAGGTCCTGAACTACGTGCTTAAAAGCTTTGCAGTTCTCAATGTCATGGCCAGGTGCCCCAGAGTGGAAGCTACACCTAGCGTTGGCGTCGTAACCCACCGGAAGTCTACCAACAGGAGGAGCCAGAGTGCGCAGTTGCACAAGCTGTAGTTGTTGAAGACTAGAAAGCATCTGAGCGTACGACATTGGAAGGGTGTCGAAACGCCGGTCCATCATCCTTTGCCTCTGTTGATAAGCGGGTCTGTTACCTGGTTGTTGCTGCTGTTGATACTGAGCTGGTTGACGTTGTGATTGTTGTTGTTGTAGTGGTGCTGTAGCTGGAATGGTCACCCCTGCGGCAGTACCTGTTATGCAAGACATGCTAATGAATATGCAAATGCAATGACATGTTTATCAATTCCAAAGGTATTCTACCCCCTTGATTCCAGTCTCACATTTGATAAACAGTGTAAGAAAAGACTAAGCCGTTGATGAGAACCAAGAAAATTCCAACTAGAATCAAGTGGAAGATATAAACCCCACAGAAATGGATAAACATGTGTGAATGATTATGAATGCAAATGATGTGATGCAAAATGATGTGAATGCAATGCAGTGGCATGTCAATCAGGATTGCTGTATCTGCTTGAACATCTGTCAGGTTGCACTTGTCTGGAGAGAAATTAAGAGTACACCAAACAAAGGTCATGGGATGGATCATGTTATCCTTAATATCAACCACCCATTTTGGCGGATTATGGTTTACACCTTATCAACACCCGAGTTTCATTGATATTAAGGATACCTGATCGGATCAACCATGAATCAAGGGTTTGTCGCAAGTCACGAGCATGGAGTTTAGGTTAAGAACCACCCAAAAGGAGTGTACTAAGGTTTAAACCTGCCAAACATGTTCTAGAAAAAGGTTCCCATAGTCATAATCCCATCTTTCGGATATTATTAGAGGAACGACTACTCGTATTCCAACAATATTCTCAAGAGAGACTCTTATGAGTGTAGTATCGCGTAACAATCGTATCAAATCTTACATTTGAACGACTTTCGCACTACGTCCTACGAATAGGCCAAGATGGGTTAGGTAAACTAAGGTCCTTGGCTTCTTAGGTCTATATTGGAACAAGTAATGTCTAACCACAACTTACTTATGTGACATTATTGATCTCAACATGACCTCCACCAAGTGAATGGGCTTGCAAGTCAACTCGCTAAGGAATACTCCACACAAGTTGACAGGACTATGCCATTCTCCTATCTTAAGTGCACTCGAGTTCGGGTATAGAACTCATCTCACAAAGATCACCAAGCAGCCAGCCAACAGAAACAGATACAACAATGATATGTACACAATGTAATAAGGTAAAGCAGGTAAATAAATAACTGTACAAAAGCATGAACACCCAATAAGCAAACAAACTACAAAAGCTAGGAGGGACTCGCTTAGGGAAGATGGACCAGCAAGAGGTCAACTCATTAAAATCCCCAGCAGAGTCGCCAGCTGTCGCAACCTGAAAAATACAGTGTGCGAAAAAAACAACCGGCGAAAGAGAATGACAGAAGAGTCGCCACCGTGCGTTATTCATCCCAAAGGAGGGAAAGGAAACGCTCGAAGTAAACCTGAAAAAGGAAAGGACAAGACGGGGTCTCGCAACCAAATCTTGGGTTCGGGAGTCGGTTATGCGAAGGGAAGGTATTAGCACCCCTACGCATCCATAGTACTCTACGGGATCCACTTTTGTAGTTTTTGTCTAAAGGGTGTGGGTTTACCTAACGTGTTTATTTACTAAAAAGGTTAAGAGAAATGACTCGCGCGGATGTCGCATCCACTGCATACGTATCTCATCTGAATATGAGAATCAGAGTCTTCGTAGCTCGGCTGACCTATGAGTTGGGGGGATGTGTGCTCGCTAAGACATCGCGTCTTATGCCTACGTATCTCATCTGGAATGAGAATCAGAGCAAGCCGTAGTTCGGCTAACTACGGGGTTATGGATTGGGTTTTGGACGAACAACGTTACTACGCAATCTACCGGATGCTCGACCTTTGGAGACTTACTCGCCTGTAGTAGAAGGAGTAAACGTGTTGCTTTGGGTTTTAGGGTTTGGGATGCTCGAGGGCAAAAAGGCAGTCCTTGACGAAGGAACCGCGCTACCTGCAGGGATATGAATACAAAACACAAAACATGTATCTCAAAGTAAAATGCCACCAAGGGGCTCAAACATTGCCTCCTATCGAGGTCTTCCAGCTAAGAAAGCGATAAAGTATGAGAAAGGGAAAAAATTACCACACGGATAAAGATCCGAAGCTATAGCAGTTAAAGGGGCAAGAAACCCTGAAATGTCTCCAGCTGGACCGTCAAAGGAAATCAGTCAACACGAATAATCAGAATAAAACTCCAGGGGGTATCCCACAAATAAAGTGGGAAACCACGCGAGTGTCTCTGCGAAAGCCATGTGAGCCCTCACAAAACTCGACAAAGGGTTAGAGTAGTAGGATGAAATCAAGAGAAAACAATGCCATGGAAACACAAGACAGGTTAGAATAAACAAAATAGGGTAACCCAGAGTTGCCCCTAAATCAAAATGTAACCACATGAATAATTCCATCAAAATTCACAAAAGACTCACAAAAAGGTATCAAATTCACCCATAATACCTCATACATTTAGAGCATTCAAATAAAAGGCATAAAGATGATGGATATAGGGCAAACCTGATTGGAGAGCTTGATTGAGTTGCGCCCGTGAGGTTTACAAGTTGAGTTCCTTTCAGGGTTTGGAGGTTGCTCTGAACTCTGTTGGCTTTTCTCTCACTATCTTTTCCTCAGGGTTTTGCTTCTCTTCCTTCTTTCTCCAGTGAATCTCCCAGTGTAACTCCAAGTGTAACTCCAAGTGTGTTTTCCTCTACTGAAACTTCAGTATTTATAGACTGATTTTCGTGGGTAATGGGCTCAAATGAGGGAGACCCAAGTCCAAAATAATTTGTTATATTTTATTTATTTATTTATTTTATTTATTTATTTAATTAATTAATTAATTAATTAATTAAATAAAATTTTTTTTTTTCGTTTTTTTTTTTTTTTTTTTTTTTTTTTTTTTTTTTTCGTTTTTTTTTTTCGTTTTTTTTTTTATTTTATTTTTTTTTCAGGAAAAGTGAAGGGTAAATTTTGGGGTATTACAGTAGTGGCTAGCTCATCAAAGGTTACTTCATCATCACTTGAGTCTTCATCATAACCCCATCTTCTAGTCAGGGCAGTCACAAGATTTGCAGACTCTCCTTCTGTTTCACTTTCATCAGACCAAGTAGCAGCAAGACTCTTCTTCTGTTTCTTGAGGTAGGTCCCACATTCAGCTCTAATGTGTCCATACCCATCACATTCATGGCACTGAACTCCTTTTCCTTGTTTGGACTTTTCATCAGATCTTATTCTTCTTCCAGCATCATTGGACCTACTGATGTCAGATGATATGTTCTTGACATTAGACTTAGACCTTACATCCATATTTTTCAGAAGTTTATAGAACTGTCTCCCCAGTTATGCTACATCTTTTTCAGAAGTTTGTTGAACTGTCTCCCTAGTAATGCTACATCATTTGCCAGATCTTCTTCACTATCTTGACCACTTTCTTCCTCTTTCTCTTCAGTGTTTGACATGAAGGCTATGCTTTTGACTTTCTTTTCAGATCCATCATACATTCCCAACTCAAATGTTTGGAGGGATCTAATTAGCTCATCCACTCTCATATTGCAAATGTCTTAAGATTCTTCTATGGCTGTCACTTTCATGGCAAATCTCTTGGGAAGTGACCTGAGAATTTTCCTCACTAGTTTTTCATCTGACATCTTCTCACCCAGGGCTCCAGAGGCATTAGCAATTTCAAGGATATTCATATGAAAGTCATGAATATTTTCATCTTCTTTCATCCTCAAATTTTCAAACTTGGTAGTGAGCAGCTGCAATCTAGACATCTTCACTCTAGAGGTGCCTTCATGAGTGGTTTTGAGAATATTCCAAGCATCTTTAGCCACTTCACAGTTGTTCACCAGTCTGAAGATGTTCTTATCAACCCCATTGAATATAGAATTCAATTCTTTAGAGTTTCCAAGGGCTAGTTCATCCTCCTTCTTGGTCCAATGTTCCTCAGCCTTCTTATCAGTTGTAACTTCTCCTTCCTTAGTAATAACTGCATGTTCCCAACCTGTTAGAACAACCTTCCAAGCCTTATTATCCAAAGATTTCAGGAAGGCTACCATTCAAGGTTTCCAATAGTCATAGTTAGATCCATCCAGAATTGGTGGTCTGTGAACAAATCCTCCGTCTCTATCCATAGTACCAGAAAGTAACGTCCCTAGATCTCGCCCAGAACCAGAGCAGGATGCCTGCTCTGATACCAATTGAAATTCTGGTATCAGATATGAGATGTCGAAGGTAATGTCACGACACTAATATCTGAACAATATAAACTGGGTAAAAGATAAAGAACAATAATACAAGTGACACAAGCAATTGTTAACCCAGTTCGGTGCAAACTCACCTACATCTGGGGGCTACCAAGCCAGGAAGGAAATCCACTAAACATAATTAGTTCAAAGACTCTCAGTAAACAACTTCAAGTTACAGTCTTTTCACCTAATCTCTACCCATGTGACTTCTATCTAAGAACTCTTAGATATGAGATCCTAATCACTCCCCCTCAATCACAGCAGTGATGTAAAAACAAATATTACAATGAAAGAAGACACTCTTCAAGATCACATACTTGATCTTGCTTAAAAGCTTCAACCAAGTAAACACGCACTCATGCTTCAAATCTTAGAGTGGACAAATTACAACTCAAAAGTCAGTCCAATTCAATCATCTATAGATGAATGAATGGCTCACAATACACACGACCACACAAGACTAAAACCCTTATTCTCTCTCAATATTTCGTTCGTTATTTCTTGTGTGTTAAAACCAGGTTTTCCATGCCCTTTATATAGAAGTGTTTGGCTGGGCTTGGATATCATAAAACCCTAAAACTATTTTCCATTCATATCTTCTAATGACAGCTGATTATATCTTGTTGGAAATAAGTCAATCTGATTTTAATTACTGATTGAATGACACGTTCAATCATCACATCAATCACACAGAGATTAGCATAAAAAGCACAATCACACAATACATAACATTCATACTGAATGATCTGTATACAGATGTCTTGACATCGGGTCTGACATCTCAGCAAAATCCTGCACATTCACATTTTAAACACCCTACAGGAACATGTTATCTCATGTCAAGACAACACTTGTGACAAATTGTGAAAACTCTAGGTTTTACCAAAATTGATGCCAACACATAGAACCAATAAGTGCGATCATAAAATTGTAGCAAGGTATGAATGACATCCCTCTAGTATTGATTGAGATAAGATTCCAGGTAACCCAAAATCCTTCCATAATCATTTTTGAAGACATCAATATTGTTAGGGAGACATCTTAGCTAGTTTGTGAAGATCATCCAGAACTGGGCTTGGGAACTTGTAGATGGTGTTGTATCTATAGTTGGCCTTCTTAACAATGCTCATCTTCAAAGATAACTTGATAACAAGACTGAAAGACTAGAAAACCTGGAAATAAAAGAACATTCATGTCAAAATGAGGTCAACAAATGCTTATGAGTGCAATGGGATCAAGGTTTCCATAAAACCTGAGCAACTGTTGTGCTAACCAAAAATCGAACAAAAAGGAAATGTTAGAAAGCGAACAAAAATCGAGAAGTTTTATCAAATCAAAAACTAATTAAATGTCAGAGATTGGGGTAAGGGGGTTGGTTATGCAATGGGAAGGTTTTAAGCACCCAAAACATCCTAGGTACTCCTAGGGAGCCCTTTTCACAATTTGTTTTAAGGTAGGTTGGTATTTGTGAAAATTTGTTTGTGCAAACATGATTGGGGAGATGAGAGAAGAATGTACAAATTATTTACAACTTTTGTGTTTGAATGTATAAACCCATTGCCTACGTACCATCTTAAAAAAGATTAAGATCAAAACCTCGTAGTTCGGGGTAAAAATCTCAAAACAAGTTGGTGAATTGATTGGTTCAAAAGCGTTAAGGTCTTTTGTTATCCAAGGGAGAAAACTCAACCTAAAACCACAGATCCACCATGTGAGGATATCTTCAACATGCTAGTGAGGGGTTAACCCTATAATAAGCATGGAAGACTCATTGTCCATCACTAAGGATATAGGTGAGCATTATATCAACCTCAAGGATAACTCAAACCTAATAGTTATGGGTTATGAAAAAGCTTTGGCAAGAAGTGGCCATTGAAACCACAAAAACATTTGAATGAGTTATATTTACCAATGAAAAGTATTTACAAAATATGGTCAAAGTTGACTTAGGATTCAATTCAAAATAAGTGTTATGAAAAGAAGTTTGAAAATCAAAAGCATAGTGCTTAGGTTTCTAATTTTGAAAACAAGTGTTAATGTTTGCACAAACGTTTTGGCCTGGGTTAGAGTGGAGGGAAGAAGAAGAATGTCCAAGGTCCTAAGCATACAAAGATGAAGGAAGAGAAACAAAACCACAAATGGAGTTCCCTTCTTGAGATCATAGTGATGATCCAAGTATCTCCCATCCTTTGGAATGAGCAAGCAAATAAGCAAATACTCAAGCAATCAAGCACACAATCAAACAAATCTCTTAGGAATCTTCCAATGGCTTTTGTATCTCTCACTTTGAATGCCCATGACAATGGTTCTTCAATTAGGCTCAAGTTGGAATCCCTAGCACATGAATACACATATCAAAAAATTCTATGATACAAACAAAGAATGGACAAAAGTGAGTTTAGAGATTAGGATCCTTTCAAGTTCATCTTCAATATTAAGCATTTTAATGGCATGAGGCCTAGTTGCTCTTTGACATTATTTCTTCTTTTATAACATTCTAAAGGCATGAGGCCTAGTTGCTCTTTGAATCCATTTTGCATAGGGAATGTCCTAGAATCTAAGTCCTTTTGTCCATTTGCATTTGGTTCACAACAATCAAAACAAAACACAAGCACAATATTATATACACAATTTTGTGCTCAAGTGGGCAAAAGGCAAATTGCATTAACATAAACATGAGCTCAAGTGAGCAAAGGGCAAAAGCAAATGAATTATATGTACAAGAATATTAAATTGCATTAATGTAAAGTGCAAGAATTAAAAGTTAATGGTCAATAGTTAGTGTTAGTGTGCCATAAGGCAATTTAGCGATATGTTAAGCAATCGTAAGTGGACTAATGTAGTAGTCACACCTATCTGAGGCCGGTCAATAAAAATGTAGGCAATAAACACAAGTTAGAGATCTTGATTAGTAAATCAAGCTCCTACAACTTGCCATGCCAAAAGAAAATGAGAATGATCTTGTATTGATTTAGGTTTTTTGCTTGATCAAGAAGCAACTTATCCTTAATGCAAAGCCATTCACTTGATCTATGATCAAGATGAATTAGATTTGAATCAAGGAAGGTTAAGCCTCCTATACATCAAGGCTAACCATCAATCTTTAACTCATTGATCAAAAATAAAAAAGATGAAGAAGAAGATGAATAAGAATGTACATTAATGGAATTCAAAATGAAGTAAGTAAAGCACATTGACCAAAAGATGAATGGAATCAAGGTCAAACAATATTAAACAGAAGCAAAATGAAACTTAGAAGTCAAGAAACAAATAAAATATTTTTGGTATTTTTCAAAATTAAAATAATACTTGAATTAAAATAAACAATTAAAGGTCAAACTTCAAATCCATTTCAAATCAACTTTGAAAAGTCCAAATGGATCATCCTAAGTTCATCAAGGTCAAACAAAGTTTGACAAAAAATTTCAGCATTTTTTGAAACCAGAAACTATTTTTAATCAATTAAAAATGAATAAAAAATAACCTAATTGAACTAAAATCTCAAATAAATCTCAAATCAATTAATAAATTGATGAGAATATTTTTCATAGATCCATCATCATTCAAAGAGGTTAAGAAAAGATTTTTGCATTTTTTGAATATTGGAAACTATTTAAAATGAATTAAAAATAACCAGAAAAGAGAAAATTCATAAAAAATGTCAAATGACAAAATAAAAAATATTAAAAATCATTTTTAGCAACTAGAATTAAAAAGAGAAATAATGAAATTGGGCCATATTTTTTGGAATTAAAATGAGAGAGCTATGCTTTTTAGAAATAAAATGAAATAAAAGAAATAAAATGGAAATTAAATCAGAAATTGGAAAATGCTAAAATATGTGGCGTGTTGGATCCAGTCTCATTAATTAAGCTGGCACATCCAAGGGTTGTGGTATGCGTGCGCACCAAAAACCATAGTCAATGAGAAATATATGGTATTTAAAAAAGTCATAAAAATGGAGAGTGGAGATTAGATCTGGAGAATGCATCGCACGACTCACATTTGATCTGGAAAACAGACGGTGGTGTACACCACTGTCTTCTCCGGCGAGCTCATCAGCGCCGGTGAGAATTGCAGACATGGCAAACTCAACCAAACAAGGCAATCTATATATCAATGGAAAGTTGGGGTGATGTACATCACCCCTGTACCATTGGTTCCTCCTCTAGATCCTCATAGAGAGAGAAATCAGAGAGAGAAAATCATGGTGTTCAATCAGAACTTCATGGATTTGTAAAATTTAAAGCACAATTCAAATGCCTCTGATGAGAGGACTTCAGCCAAGCCAACAAATTCAAGAAACAAGCAATAATTAGGGAGTTTTAAAGAAGAAAAGTTTGTGTATCAACCTTGGAAATGTGGATCTGTGAAGCACGATTCCTCTCAACTATTGATTACAGTTCACTCTTGAAATGAAGATGAAGCCAGGCCAAGGAATTTTAAGTATGAAAATCAACCAATGAAGTTGAAAATCAGATCTGAAATTTGAAGTGAAAATGAGAAATTCCTTTAGGTATGGTTATGGATTCAATTGTGCAGCATATCAGGTGCCTTCAGGTTGTGGCAAGGCAATGCATGAGAGTTTCATGTGCATGAATGAAGAGGGCCTCCTTGCATGGGCCTGTACAGGCGCATGGAGGGCCCAAATCTAATTGATTTGGCAAGCTTAACATTAGCATATTGGTTTTGGACGTGCAGATATGATGTAATTGGCTTATGCATGAAGTTTGAATCAAGTTTCTATAATTGTACCAAAATCTTCCCCTCTTCGAAAATGCCTCTTCCAAAAATAAAACATGGCCTTGTGGGTAATGGTTGGAAAGGTCTTGACATGAGGATCAATTGTTTTGTTGAACAAAACTTCATTTGGAATTGGGAAATTAGTGAAAATTGGTCATAAAGTTCAAGGTGCAAAACATGTGTATGTGAAAATTTCCAAAATGGACCAACTTCAAGCCCTTTTTTTTCAATGATGAAATCCTCAAATGACAAAACCTTCAACTTTAAAGTTGTATATCTTTTTAAGAAACTCAATTTGGACTCAAATTTTGCATCATTTGGAGTTTTTATGAGAAAGTTATGGGCACTTGAAGTTGGACTTTTTCACATTTCAATGCCTTTGGTCCAAAATGACCTATAATGTTTTGCATTATCACATGTATTTATTTTAGGATTATAATGACTTTGGAATGAAGTTCCCAATATCACTGTGATGCACTTAGACAGACCAGCTCATGTATTTGCAGTAGAGGAAATGCAAGATGATAAGCCGTGGTATTACGATATTAAGTGCTTTCTTCAGAGCCAGACTTACCCGCCTGGGGCATCTGTGAAAGATAGAAAGACTTTGAGAAGATTGTCAGGCAGTTTCTACCTCAATGGTGATGTGCTTTATAAGAGGAATTTTGACATGGTTCTGCTCAGATGCGTGGATAGACATGAAGCAGACCTGTTAATGACTGAGGTCCATGTGGGTTCATTTGGTACTCATTCCAATGGACATGCCATGGCTAGAAAGATGTTGAGAGCAGGCTATTATTGGCTGACAATGGAGTCTGACTGCTGCAAATATGTGAAGAAATGCCATAAGTGTCAAATTTACGCGGATAAGATTCATATTCCCCCGACACTTCTGAATGTGATTTCATCTCCATGGCCTTTCTCCATGTGGGGAATTGACATGATTGGCATGATAGAGCCGAAAGCATCCAACGATCACAGTTTTATCATCGTAGCAATTGATTACTTCACCAAATGGGTTGAAGCTGCGTCATATACAAACGTAACCAGGCAGGTGGTTGTAAGGTTCATCAAGAATCAACTCATATACCGTTATGGTGTGCCGGATAAGATCATTACTGATAATGGATCTAACTTGAACAAGAAGATGATGAAAGAGCTGTGTAGTGAGTTCAAGATAACACATCATAATTTTTCCCCTTACAGACCCCAGATGAATGGGGCTGTTAAAGCTGCTAATAAAAATATCAAGAAGATTATCCAGAAGACGGTTGTTACATACAAGGATTGGCATGAGATGTTGCCATTTGCCTTGCATGGGTATCGTACGTCTGTCCGCACTTACACAGGGGCAACCCCTTTCTATTTGTTTACGGCATGGAGGTTGTGCTCCCAGTAGAGGTGGAGATCCCATCAATGAGAGTCTTGATGGAAGCCAAGTTGACTGATGCTGAGTGGGTTCAGAGTCCTTATGACCAATTGAATTTGATAGAAGAAAAGAGATTAACTGCTATGTGCCATGGTCAGTTATATCAGCAAAGGATGAAGAAAGCCTTTGATAAGAAAGTCAAGCCTCGTGTGTTCCGAGAAGGTGACCTTGTGCTCAAGAAAGTGTTGTCTTTCGCGCCCGATTCCAGGGGCAAGTGGACTCCAAACTATGAAGGTCCATATGTTGTTAAGAGAGCCTTTTCATGCGGTGGTTTGATACTTACAACTATGGATGGGGAGGATTTCGCTCGTCCTGTGAATTCAGGTGCAGTCAAGAAATACTTCGCCTAAAAATAAAAACAGAATAGCTCGCTAAGTTGAAAACCCGAAAGGGTGGCTTAGGCAAAAATGAGCGTCCCGGTGGATTAAAAACCTGAAAGGGCGATCCAGGCAAAAGTCAGAGACATAAAAAAATAAATATGTATCCCGCTAGATTGAGTACCTCACCCTGGGGAAATCTAGGAAAAAATTAGGGATTTGGCAAGTAACTGCATCCTGACAAGACTTTGTTCTACAAGCTGTCATCTGTCAGAGATTCTCACTTAGTCATCGTCAACTGAAGCCTCAAATACATCGGATTTAGAGTTGGTGGAGAAATGGTCATTATGTTCAATGTAGCCCTTTTCCAATATATATCACCAATTTCAAATTTGTAAAGATCTGTGGAGTCTTGCCATTTGCAGACTACCATTCCATCAAATAAATTTGAGCCTTTATCCAATTATTTGCACTCTTATTTGTTTCTATTCAACAAACATTTTTCACGTTTTAATTGAGAAATATCGTTGTCTTAATAAATAAATTTTCATAACTTGTTTTTAAACAAAGTGAACATTCACAATGATAAAAAGATACGTGGGATGTCTTCAGTGCTCTCCCGAAGATGGTATGATTCCCAACAGGATGAGACATTTGTTCATATTCCTGGCATGCTTGTATCCTCTTCCTCTGGAGCTTTTTGTGGATTTTTTTTTTCCGAGCAGAGTCGTTTGGTAAAGATATTCATCCCTCTTTCCTTCAGCAGAGTAGTGATCCTTCCTCCTCAGCAGATGTGGTCTCTTTGGTAGTGTGGTATATGGTGGTGACCTTGGAAACTTCTGATTGATGGTTATTCCCCACAGAGATCCATTATCCCCTCTGATAATTTCCCCAGAAGAGTTGCCTTTGCGGCGGATTTTATCTGTGCGATGATCCTGTCCCCAACCAGAATGACTAGTGTTCGTTCCCCTGCAGAGGTATTTGTTCCCTGGAATCTCTTGCCCCTCATCAGATTGGATGTTCTCCCCTGGGCCTGGCTTTCTCTATCGAGATGTAGTACCAGATGTTTGTTCATCAATCTTTGGACCTGTTTGTGTTAGATATGTCTGTTTTGTTAGCATTCATCATACATAAACCATGCATTCAGATATTTTTAGCATTCAGATATTCATGTTGCATTCTTTGCCATATATCTTTGTTTGTTATCTCCTGCTAGTTGGTAATATAATTCCCCAAGCAGATGTTTGTGTCTGATCTCACCATGTAGAGTCAACCCCATAAGCAGAAAATGGTTATCCTTCCTTCCATATTCCCCACTGAGTTATGTCCTCGTGGATGATGGTTGTTTCTGTTTCCTCCCAACACATATATTGGGATGGAGCTCCCCCTGAGTTATATCCTCATAGGGATGAGTCTTGTTTCTTCGTGTCTCTCTAGTTTGTTCCTAGATTGGCTTCTCATTTTTCTTGCACTTCCCCGAGGTTCAGATGAACGATTGCTCAGTAACCAGTAATTGTCCATCTTTTCCCCGATGGAGTCTGTGGCCTTCTACCCTCATACCGGTAGTTATAAGTCCTATTTCTTTGGTTTTCTACCCTTATACCGGTAGTTGTAAACCCTATTTTATCCCCTTGCAGAGTTAACAATCTTGTGATGACGGTTACTCTTCCGTGGTTTTCTACCCCATATTCGGTAGATGTAATCCCCTCCTTGACGGTTATATTTAACCAATATTCGGTATTGATATTTATAAGACCCCAATTTTGTCCCTAAGATCCCTCATCATATCATATCATTGCATTTGCCTCAAGGATCATTAGACACCTTGCTTCCTTCCCTGTGGGGGGGGGGGGGGGGGGGGATGTCTTTTTTAGAGTGGTTCTTGATCACCAAGCATTGCTTGTATTTGTATATCATTGATTTTATTTTAATCACTAACCAAAAATGTACAAAAATATGTCATCTAACATGTGTCTTGCAGCTTAAGTAGTCAATAAGTCAAGGCATCAAGTGAATTCATGGTACAAAGAAATGAGGGTTTCCATTGAGATATGGATCATGTGATCATTATTTTGAGCTTATATGAGCTATAGGTTCATTTTGGAACCAATTCCCCAGGTGGTTGAGGCTCAAATTCATCAGAACATTTTCAGGTCATCTAAAGGCCTATGCCAGTCAACTGAAAAGTCAATTGTGGGTTTTGAATTGAGAAATTGAGTTTCTTCATCCCATTCATGTTCCAACAATGCTTTTTCATCATGACAAACATCCATGTTGAAGAATTTGAGGTCAAGTCAAAAGTTTCCCAAAATGGAAAGTGATCTGTAATTTCAAGTTTCCAAAAATGGAAAGTTTTTGGTCCAACTTCAACTCAACTTTCCAACATGAAAGAAGCTTCAAATGAATTTTTGTCCAACATGAAAGTTGAATATCTCTCTCTCCCATTTCCAAAAAGTCCAAGATCATGAGCATCTGATGAATGGTTGAGGAGATATGGTCAAATCATTGCCAAGTGTGCATGGAATTTCAAATGGCCATAACTTTTGATTCATAACTCCAAATTTGGTGCCTCTTTTTCCAAAAAGATTCTCATGACATGAACTTTCCAAACCATTCATCACATTGCATAAAATTGCATCATATGATCATTTGCTATTCCATGCCTATTTTTGAGGGAAATTCAAAAATTCAAAATTGGTGCATTGTATGGACAAAATACCATTGCATTTTGGTTTATGAAATGATTTTAAGTGACTTTGACCATGTACATGGCACTGTTCACGTGAGTATTTTGCCATGCACCTCCAATTTTCAATTTTTGCCAAACACCTTATTTTGCCTAATTTCAATTAACCAAATTAAGTGTGGATTAGCAATATGATTAAGAGAGCATATAAATACTAAAACCTAACAGAATTTCAGAGAGTTTTAATCATTTTCACCATTTCTAGATCCAAATTCTCTCTCCCTCCAAAATTTTCTCCTAATCAAAACTTCAAAAATCTTCAAAGAACCTTGCTATATTCTTTCATATTCTGGTTCTCTGGTATTGATTTAATGCAGATCAAGCTTTGGATTGTTAAATTCGTGCAAGAATCAAGTGTAGCAAGTTCATGAAGGTGAAGATGGAAATTCAGATTTGAGCTGGATCTCGCACCTGCCAAGCCTCAATTGCTTCACAAAGCTTCAAGATAACATCTCAGGAGGTGATTTGGATCATTTGGAGCTTTGAATCGTGCATTTCAAGAAGCTGCTCTTCAAGAGGTTCAGTTTTTGAATTTCATAATTTTGCAATTCATTGACATGTTCATGTAGATCTTTCCATGCTGAGTTTACTGATGCTTTTAGAATTGAAAATAGTGCATTATTGATTGAGATATGCTTGATTCAAGTTGGATATGTCAAAATGTTATTGATCGATTTGCATGATTCGTTTTGAATTTGACTTAGTTAATACTCGATCTGCATTCTCCATGACATAAGCTTTAAAATGATGTATGATTTTAAAAATTCTGGAAAAAATTCTTGAGCATTGCTACTGTTCATCATCGTCTTCACGAGGAAGACGATGTTCTTCACCATAGCGTCCGTTTTGCGTCCGTCTGGTTATTACTGTGACGCGCCTAGGGTTTTTGTCCTATTCGTCCACGCGAGCGGTTCGCTGGCCTTTCCATTGGCCAGCATCCTTTTGACCTTGCCACGCATTGGCGCTGACTGCTGACTGGCACGCCCAGTCATAAATGAAACGACTACGTTTCATGTGTAGCGCGCTTCTTTCAAATTGCAACCTGGTTCGATCCCTCCTGAAGCCATTTTTTCAAATTGATGTATCATTTTGCCATTTCCCTCCAAATTTTATGTATTGCTTCATTTTCATTTCATATTTTCTCTCCAACTTTGAAAAATCATATCTAATTGAAAAATGCTCCAAATAATCCCTGGTTTTTTGCTACTTGTTCATTAAGATGTCCTCTATTTTATGATGTTAAATTCTGAAGTTGTGCATGGCTGGATTTGGAATTGTGTTAGACTATGATATCATGTGTACATTTGTGACCTTGCTCCATTCATCTTATCCTAAAATGCTCAATATTGATCCCAATGCTCTGAAATTTTGCATGATATTTCTTGACATATTTGTGGATTTATGTGATTTTATTTGGCATTTTTTTCTGTTGGCCTCATTGTTTTTGACACATGTGCTTTAGGTGTGACAATTGGTGTCACACATTTGGATGTCTAGCTTGTGCCATTTTATTTCCATGCCATTTGAACTTGGATGCTTCTGATTTTTGGTATGAGGATTGTATTGGATGTGTTGTATGCTCATAATTGTTTCCAGAATTATTTGAATCATTTCTGTTTTGATTTGGAATTTTCATTCTCAATGTCCAAATATGTGCTTTGAACTTGTCTTTGACTTCCCTTGCACATGAAATGCCTTTGCTTGGTGATTTTGTTTTGGTCCTTTTTAGGACATGTTAATATGTGTTTGAAGTTGCATTGTGTTGAATATTAGCTCCTGTTTTGATTTTTTTCTTCATCTTTGACCCTAGGCTTTGACCTAGTGGTTTGTACTTACATGTGAGCTTTGAATTTCAGGACCAAGCACCCAAATTCCATGGTTGATGTTGCTTCATCATTTGAATGTTGATATTTGCTATTGATTGCTAACATTTGTTTGTTTTGTAGGTTGATGATAATTCACTTGAGTTTGCCTTATGGCTTATATGTTGTACATTGGGATTGTCTGTTTGTTGTTGACTGTTGTCTGTTTGTCTGAATACTGTACTGACTGTTTAGTTGTTTACACAGGTACCTAAGTTGCTTTAAGTTCATTTGAACTTTGCTTTGCTTGTGGTTGGCATACCACTTAGGTATTTTCCTTGATCTCCATGTAGTCTGGAAGACCTGCTGTTATTGGCAGGCACCTGTCTGAAGCCTTCCTTAAGAGGCCATGTCTTTGTTTGTTTAAATTTTGTGCCAAGAAGGTTAAGTCCTCTTAAGAGGAAATTGGCAGATAAAAGGGATGTGCAATCCATCCCCTGCTATTCAGTTGTGTCATTCATCTTGCTCACACCATGTGTTGATGCACTTTGAATAAAAAGCCCAAAATCTTGTACATAGAGTCATGTCATTGTGGAATAGAGTTCCCCATTCTGGACTCCCACACATTCTTTGATTCAAGCTCACCCCGGCCTGGGTTAAGAGCTATGAGGCATAACCCTCATCTCCATTTCATCTGCTCACCCTAACTCTCAATGTTAGAGGTTAAGAGCCTGACTATCCATTCCAGTATTTGGCTTGTTTGTCAAGGTCGATATGACCACTTGACTAAAGCCCAACCTTGCTTGAGCCCATTGGTTGTGTATAGTGTGTGATAACTGATTGCTTGATTGCTTGTTTGTTCATCTGTGCATAATTGTTTGTGTGTGCCTCTGTGTATTGTTTTCATCTTTGAGCATTAATTGTATATCATTTTCATGATCATTGTTCATACTTTGTGACATTTTGTTTTGTCCATTGAGGAGTCACTTGTAAGTCCAGCTATTGGCATTTGTTTCCTGTTGATCTGGTAGGAATTGGAACTAAGACCATTGATTGGCATTCCATTTCCATGGAGTCGAGTGTAAGACCATTTATTGGCAACTTTTTTCCTCTTGCTTATTGCATTTGTTTTCTTTGTTTTGTGAGACTAGTGTAAGTCCATAGATTGGCATCTGGTATCCATCTTTGTTTTGTGAGACTAGTATAAGTCCATCGATTGGCATCTGGTATCCATCTTTGTTTTGTGAGTCTGGTATAAGACCATTGATTGGCATCTGATTTCCATTTATTTTGGCTATCTCTGAAACCATGTTTTACTTGCTTACTGCTTTGTGTTGCCTATTCCAAAGGATGGTACTTGCTTGGATCATCTACATATGATCTCAAGAGAGGAACTCCTAATGAAGTTTTACTCCTCATCCCCACCTTTTGTTTCCTTACAACCTCCATTTGCATGTTAACAAAAACCAGAAAACTTTTGTGCAAACATTTTCACTTGTTTTCAAAACTAGAAACCTAGGCCTTAAGCCTCTGATTTTCAAACTTCATTTTCACAATACTTCTTCTGAATTAAACTTAATGTCAACTTTTGACTTGTTTTTGTGAATACTCTAATTGGTTAATTCCACTCACTCAATTGCTTTTGTGGCTCTTGTCCACTTCTTAATCAAGTTTTCATACATTAGCCATAGATCTGAATTATCTTAGTGGTTGATGTAAATCTCACCACATCTTTAGTGATTGAATTGTAAGACTTCCATGCTTATTATAGGGCATAATCCCTCACTAGCGTGTTGAAGTTGTTCTCACATGGTGGACTTGTGGTTGTTCAGGTCGAGTTTTCTCCCTTTGATAATGAAAGACCTTAAAGCTTTTGTTTAAAATCAATCCACTCACTTTTTGAAATCTTTTAGCTGAACTACGGCGTTTTGATCCTTATCTTTCATGAAAAGGTACGTAGGCAATGGGTTTCATCCATCCAAACACAAAAATAATAAAAATTGTATATTCTTTTCTCATCCTCCCAATCAATGTTTGCACAAAAATAATTTCATAAACAAATAATAATACAACAAGTTGTGAAAAGAGGTTCCCTAGGAGTACCTAGGATGTTGTGGGTGCCTAACACCTTCCCACAACATAATTACCCCCTTAACCAGATCTCTGACCTTTTATTAGTTTTCTTTGTGTAAAACTTCTTAGGCTTTTGTTCACTTTCTAGCCATTCCTTTGGATAAATAGAAGTGCGGTGGCGACTCTATCTTTGTATGCTTTGCTTTTGATTTAGTCAATAAATCATAAAGTGACGAATACACCGCTACAGAAAAGTGGCGACTCCACTAGGGATATCTCTTCCTAGTGGGTTTTCCTACTTTTCACAATTGTTGTGATATATTTGTTTATATGACATATTTTTGTACAATTTGGGATTATTATATTGAGTGTAATGATTGAATTGCTTGATATATCAATTGCTTGTTTGCTTGGTGATCTCTGTGAGATGAGTTCTATACCCGAACTCGAGTGCACCTTATGATAGGAGAATGGCATAGTCTCGTCGACTTGTGTGGAGTTATTCCTTAGCAAGTTGACTTGCGAGTCCATTCACTTGGTGGAGGTCATGTTGGATTAATGATGTCACACAAGTTATTTGTGGTTAGGCATTATTCTTTCAATATGTGTCGTAGAAGCCAAGGACCTTAGTTTACCAAGCCCATCTTAGCCTATTTTTAGGACGTAGTGCGGAGGTCATTCAGACGTAATATCTGATGCGATTGTTACGCGATACTACACTCATAAGAGTCTCTCTTGAGAATATTTTTGGAATACGAGTATTCGTTCCTCCGATAATATTCGAAAGATGGGATGATGACTATGGGAACCACTTGTAGAAAATGTTCGGCAGGTTTAAACCATAGTATACTCCCTTTGGGTGGTTCTTAACCGAGACTCCATGCCCGTGACTCACAACAAACCCGTGATTCATGGTTAAGTCATTCAGACATCCTTAATATCAATGGAACGTGGGTGTCGATAAGGTGTAAACCATAATCCACCAAAATGGATGATTGATATTAAGGATGATTGAGCCGGTTCATGTATCGTTAATATCAATGGAACTTGGGTGTTGATAAGGTGTAAACCATAATCCACCAAAATGGATGATTGATATTAAGGATGCTATGAGCTTTCCCATGACCTTTGTCTGGTGTGCTTTGCTTGATCCTTGAGTGTGATTGTTGCATTCATGCATTCATGCATTCATCTGCATCCATATCATCAGATAAAAAGAAAATTTTCAAGGAACTTAAGGGGTTTATTTGCAGAATTTTCAGATATGGAAAGACCAAAAAGGCATACAAAGAAGTACAGCTTCAGACAACCCGATTTGAAAGAGTTAAGGAATCTGACATCCTATGTATTAGATCCCTTGGGTTTCAAAGCTCGTTATGGGAAGCTTCTGCCTCTTCTGACTACTCAGGTTGATGAAGGGTTGATGAGTACTTTGGCGTAGTTCTACGATCCGCTGTATCACTGCTTCACTTTTCTAGACTTTCAGCTATTGCCTACCCTTGAGGAGTATGCTCATCTTGTGGGTATTCCGATTCTGGATCAGGTGCCGTTCAGTGGCTTGAAGAGTATCCCTACTTCTCAAGAGATAGCAGACTTGTTGCACATAGATGAATCCTTGGTTAAAGCTCATATGACTACCAAAGGTGGAATTCAAGGTCTTCCTTCTGAGTTCCTCATCGCTCAAGCTACCGCGTATGGGAAGGCCATGAGTGAGGATGCCTTTGAAGCCATATTCGTGCTTCTCATCTATGGGTTGGTATTGTTCCCCAACATCGATAAGTTTGTGGATGTGAACGCCATTAGGATCTTCTCTGTTCTTAATCCCGTTCCGACTCTGTTGGGTGATCCTTATTTCTCTTTGCACCTGAGGAATGCAAAGGGTGGTGGCGCTATTGTGTGCTATTTGCCTCTGTTGTATAAGTGGTTTATTTCTCACTTACCTCAGACGGTCGCTTTTAAGGAGAACAAGGGATGTCTACGGTGGTCCACGAGACTTATGTCTCTCACTAATGATGATATCTCTTGGTATGATCGTGCATATGATGGTGTCCAGATCATTGACTCTTGTGGTGAATTCTCCAATGTGCCTCTTCTTGGTACATGTGGTGGGATTAGCTACAACCCTATCTTAGCACGCCGTCAGCTTGGGTTCCCCCTAAAGGATAAACCTAATAACATTCTGTTAGAAGGTGTGTTCTTTCAGGAGGGTAAAGATCCCCAAGGCCTGAAAGCCAGGATGGTCCGCGCTTGGCGCAAGATTCACAAGAAGGGTAGAAGTGAGTTGGGTCTGGAGAGCTGCATAGCTTTGGAGCCGTATACTACTTGGGTGAGGAAGAGAGCATCCGAGTATCTCATGCCTTATGACTATCCGAGACATACACCTTTGGTTATGGCTAGGCCTTCAACCCTCCCTAACCAAGGCGTAGAGGAGTTGAGAGACGAAGAGCTTTCACGTGCATGGATCCGTGAGAGAGAAGAGTTGCTTCAACAGCTGAAAGAGAAGGATGCTCTGATCGAGTTCCT
This sequence comes from Lathyrus oleraceus, assembly GCF_024323335.1. Classification (NCBI taxonomy): domain Eukaryota; kingdom Viridiplantae; phylum Streptophyta; class Magnoliopsida; order Fabales; family Fabaceae; genus Lathyrus; species Lathyrus oleraceus. Next base: position 340,006,157 of record NC_066584.1, on the reverse strand, counting down.
CGAGCATCAGGTCATTGATGATCCTGACGATACATGGACTTCTCTACTTCCTCAGTCTTCCAAGTTCTGGAAAAGGAGGTATGACAGACTCGCCAAAGAGAAGGCGGATATGGAAGCAGCATATGAGAGAGAGATCAAGAGGCTTCGTGCAACTTATCTTCCGGCATCTCGAGCTTCTAGGGATCCATAGGATGTTTATTTTCCTTTTCTCTTGTAAATAATTGACAATGTTGTACTTCTTTTCTCAAATATATTTGATGAGATATTTTCCATATGCAATCAAATGCTTAATATTCAAAAATTCGCAAATAATACCCTAGAGTTCCTTTGAAATAAAAACAAATCACGTGCACGAGCATTGCATGCATCATTTGCATAAGCAGGTGTTGTTCCAGTCTTCTTGTCTGTGGCCTAACTCTGTGCTCTTCATTTATTTTGAAGACAAGCTGACTCATCGGTACTACACCAGAGCCAACTCTTCTAGATTGATGGATCATCTTGAGCAAGAAAATCGAGAGCTGAAAGAGGAAGTCGCCAGACTGAGTGCTTTAATGGAATCTTTCCTAGCTGCTCAGAACCAGCCGTCTCCAACACCTGCAACTCCTCCCCAGAGGACTGTGATTTTCGAGGTTGTGTCTTCGACTGTGCCAGCTGCCAGTGCCCATTTTGTGCCAACAGCCATGCCACCCGGGTTTCCGTGGGGGATGCCTCCTGGTTATATGCCTGATATTCCAGCACCAACATTTGCTTCCATGCCGGCATCTAGCCCGGTCATTGCTGTTCCTCCTCCTGTCGTGCATACCATTCCTAGGGTAGACGACACCATCTATCATTCTGAGCCGTCTGAGGGCCCAGATTTTCATGAGAAGATGGATGCGATGAATGACTAATTTCTTGAACTTCGCAAGGAATTGAAGACCCTTCGAGGAAAGGATTTGTTCGGCAAGTCTGCCGCCGAGTTGTGTTTAGTTCCCGGTGTGAAAATACCTGTCAAATTCAAAGTCCCAGACTTTGAGAAATATAAGGGGAACACCTGCCCGCTCAGCCACCTGGTTATGTATGCCAGGGAAATGTCTACTCAAACAGATAATGATCAACTGCTGATTCATTATTTCCAGGACAGCCTGTCCGGAGCTGCGTTGCGATGGTACATGAGTTTGGATAGTTCAAACATCCGTTCCTTCAATGATCTTGGCGAAGCCTTCGTCAAACAATACAAATACAACGTGGATATGGCTCCCGATCGGGATCAGCTCAGAGCCATGTCCCAGAAGGACAAAGAGACATTTAAAGAGTACGCCCAGAGGTGGCGAGAGCTGGCAGCTTAGATTACTCCTCCGCTGGAAGAGAAGGAAGTGACCAAAATATTTTTGAAGACTTTGAGTTCATTTTACTACGAGCGGATGATTGCTAGCGCTCCGTCTGATTTCACCGAGATGGTGAACATGGGGATGCGTCTAGAGGAGGGAGTCCGTGAAGGACGGTTATCCAAAGATGAAGGCTCTTCTAGCAAACGATATGGGGCGTTTGCGAAGAAGAAATATGGGGAGGCACATGCTGTGTAATCCCATGTCAAACCCAGAAGACCCTCTACTAGGAGGAAGCCTGTACGTTCAGCCAGCAATCAGCATCAGGTGGCTCATATAGCACCTGTCTTCAGAGACAACAATCAGCAATATCAGCAGCATAATAGTCAACGACCACAGCATCAGTATCAACAACAGCATCGTCCTCAACAACAGGCTTACCAGCCTCGCAACAACAGTAATCAAGCTAGTACGAGTTATGAGAGGAAGAAGATTACTTTCGATCCTATTCCTGTATCATACGCAAAGTTGTATCCCTCTTTGATAGAGCGGAAACTGATTACTCCGAGAGACCCTCCAGCTATACCGGTCAACCCGCAGTGGTGGTATAAGCCTGATCAACATTGTGTTTATCACTCGGGTGCTCCCGGTCATGATGTAAAGAACTGCTTTCAGCTGAAGACTAAGGTTCAAGACCTTATGAGATGCGGTATTCTGAGCTTTGAGGATGCAGGTCCTAATGTTAAAAAGAACCCACTGCCCGAGCATGGGAAGTCAGTTAACATGGTCCAGGGTTGCCCTAGCAAATACAAGGTCAAATATGTTAGCCATATTCGACAGTCGCTTGTTGAGTTGCACCGTTTGCTGTGTGATTACAGTCATCTGGAGCACGACCATGACAAATGCCGTATCTTCTCTGTCAATCGTTTGGGTTGTCGCCAAGTGCGTAAAGATCTACAAGAATTGCTAGATGATGGGACTATTGAGATTCTTCAGAACAGAAATGTTGATGAAAACGAACCAGAAGTAAATGTGATTTCTCCTGTGTTCAAGATCCCTGAGCCTATTGTCATCCGTTATGATGGTAGCAAGCAGAAGGTTTCTCCTTCGCTGATTATCAAGCCTGCAGGTCCTGTGCCTTATTCGTCTGATAAAGCAATTCCATTCCGCTATAATGTTGTTGCTGTTGAAGTTGGGAAAGAATTTCCCTTGTCTTCTCCATCCTCCGTTGTGAATATAGCTGATGTGAGCGGGTTGACCCGTAGCGGTCGTGTGTTTTCTGCACCCCCGAAGCCTCAGGCTGTTGCTGATTCTGTTGAGCGTCCGGTTGGGAATGCGGTTAATTCTCCAAATCTGGCACCTGTTGCTAAACCCTCATCTTTACAAAAGACTCTTACTTCTTCTATTGGCCCTAGTGGCATTGTGAATGAAGACTGTGATGAGATGCTGAGGCTCATCAAGAAGAGTGAGTACAACATTGTAGACCAGCTTCTACAAACGCCGTCCAAAATCTCTGTGTTATCCTTGCTGCTGAATTCAGAACCGCATAGGGAGGCTCTGCAAAAAGTTTTGGACTTGGCTTATGTAGATCATGATGTCACTATTGAACAGTTTGACAGCATTGTTGCAAACATTACTGCTTGCAACACTTTGAGTTTCTGTGACGCTGATCTCCCTGAGGAGGGAAGAGACCACAACATGGCTTTACATATATCCATGAATTGCAAGAGCGACGCCATGTCCAATGTGCTGGTGGACACTGGGTCATCTTTGAACGTATTGCCGAAGACCACTCTCTCTAGATTGTCATATCAAGGGCCTCCCATGAGGCAGAGTGGTGTCGTTGTGAAAGCTTTTGATGGGTCGCGTAAGACTGTGATTGGGGAAGTTGATATCCCAATGAAGATTGGACCAAGTGATTTCCAAGTTACCTTTCAGGTTATGGATATCCACCCATCTTATAGCTGTCTCCTTGGTAGACCATGGATTTACGAGGCTGGCGCCGCAACATCCACCCTACACCAGAAGCTGAAATTTGTTAAGAACAAGAAACTGGTTGTGGTAGGGGGAGAAAAGGCTCTCCTAGTTAGCCACTTGTCTTCTTTCTCATATATTGATGCTGAGGATGAAGTTGGAACGCCTTTCCAAGCTTTGTCTATTGCTGAGCCGATTGAGAAGAGAACTCCTTCATTTGCTTCCTATCGTGATGCGAAACTGGCCATTGAGTGTGGTGCGGTCGCTGGTTTAGGAAAAATGATCGAGCTTGAAGATAATAAGTCCCGGGCTGGCATTGGCTATTCTTCTAGGGTCTTCAACGACAAAGGGCTGTTCAAGAGTGGAGGTTTCATCCACGCCGATCAAGCTGAAGAAGCTGCTGCTATCTTGGAAGAGGATGCAGAGGACTCTGACAACTTTGTTATCCCTAGCGGGATCTGCCACAATTGGGTCGCTGTAGATGTTCCTACAGTCATTCATAGATCAGAGTAATGATTCACTTTGTTTAAAAACCCTTCTCCCATGCCAAAAGGAGAAGTGATGACATTGTTGGCATCATATATATAATGATATTTCATTCAACAAATTCATGTTAAGCATTTGTTTTTCCAATTGTTTTCACTTTTTGCTTTTTGCATGAAATTGGTGATCACAAAAAACCCTAAAAAACAAGAATAAGAGCAATCTTTTCATCTGCATAATGATTTGTTTGTTTAAATTCTAAATTTTTTATTATCCAAAATCTTTATGCAGGTTGATTCTAAAACCCATTGAACATAATGATCCAACGCCATCTCCCAATTTTGAATTCCCTGTATTCGAGGCAGAGGAAGATGATGTTGAAGGGATTCTTGATGAGATTACCCGTCTTCTTGAGCATAAAGAGAAGATCATTCAGTCGCATCTTGAGAATCTAAAAACAGTCAACTTGGGGTCTGAAGATTGTGTTCGAATAGTGAAGATTAGGGCACTTCTTGAAGAGCCCGTCAATAAGGGGTTGATCAGTTTGCTACGAGAATATTTCGATATCTTTGCTTGGTCGTATAAATACATGCCAGGTCTAGATACAAATATTGTGCAACATTTCCTGCATTTGAAGCCTGAGTGCGTGCCTGTGAAGCAGAAGCTCAGAAGAACTCATCCAGATATGGCAGTAAAGATCAAAGAGGAAGTTCAGAAGCAAATTGATGCGGGGTTTCTGGTGACTTCTACATATCCTCTATGGGTGGCCAATATTGTGCCTGTGCCTAAAAAACACGGAAAAGTCCGGATGTGTGTGGATTACAGAGATTTGAATAAGGCTAGTCCGAAAGATGATTTCCCTCTACCACACATTGATATGTTGGTAGACAATACAGCCAAGTTCAAAGTCTTTTCGTTTATGGACGGATTTTCCGGATATAATCAAATCAAAATGGCACCCAAGGATATGGAGAAGACAACATTCATCACACCTTGGGGAACATTTTGTTATCGAGTGATGCCCTTCGGTTTGAAGAACGCCGGAGCCACGTATCAACGTGCTATGACTACCTTGTTTCATGATATGATGCACAAGGAGATAGAGGTCTACGTCGATGATATGATTGCTAAGTCTAGAACGAAAATTGAACATGTTGAGCATTTGTTGAAGCTTTTTCAGCGTTTGAGGAAGTACAAGCTTCGTCTGAATCCGAACAAATGTACATTTGGAGTCCGTTCTGGCAAGTTATTGGGTTTTGTTGTCAGCGAAAGAGGTATTGAGGTTGATCCTGCAAAGGTCAAAGCAATACAAGAGATGCCTGCGCCCAAAACTGAAAAGCAAGTCCGAGGTTTTCTTGGCCGCTTGAACTATATTTCCAGATTTATATCCCACATGACTGCCACATGTGCGCCGATATTCAAGCTCCTCCGGAAAGATTAGTCTCTTGATTGGACCGAGGATTGCCAGAAAGCTTTCGACAGTATCAAAGAATATCTGTCTGAACCTCCGATCTTGTCTCCGCCTGTAGAAGGAAGACCTCTGATCATGTATCTGACTGTTCTTGAAGACTCCATGGGTTGTGTACTCGGTCAGCAAGACGAATCGGGAAAGGAAGAATCTGCTATCTACTACCTGAGTAAAAAGTTCACTGATTGTGAGTCTCGATACCTTATGCTTGAGAAGACGTGTTGTGCTTTGGCTTGGGCTGCTAAGTGTCTACGCCAGTACATGATAAATCATACAACTTGGTTAATATCCAGAATGGATCCAATCAAGTATATCTTCGAGAAGCCTGCTTTAACTGGGAGAATTTCCCGTTGGCAGATGTTGTTATCTGAGTATGATATTGAGTATCGAGCTTAGAAAGCTATCAAAGGTAGTATCTTGGCTGACCACTTGGCACACCAGCCAATTGAAGATCATCAGTCTGTTCAGTATGACTTCCCAGACGAGGAGATTCTGTATTTGAAAATGAAAGATTGTGATGAGCCTACACTTGATGAAGGTCCGGAACCTGGTTCCAGATGGACGATGGTGTTCGATGGCGGTGTAAATCAGTATGGAAATGGAATTGGGGCAGTAATCATTACTCCTCAGGGCACTCATATTCCGTTTACAGCAAGGCTAAATTTCAAATGCACGAATAATATGGCGGAGTACGAAGCCTGCATTATGGGTGTCGCAACCTGAAAAATACAGTGCGCGAAAAAAACAACCAGCGAAAGAAAAAGACAGAAGAGTCGCCACCGTGCGTTATTCATCCCAAAGGAGGGAAAGGAAACGCTCGAAGTAAACCTGAAAAAGGAAAGGACAAGACGGGGTCTCGCAACCAAATCTTGGGTTCGGGAGTCGGTTATGCGAAGGGAAGGTATTAGCACCCCTACGCATCCATAGTACTCTACGGGATCCACTTTTGTAGTTTTTGTCTAAAGGGTGTGGGTTTACCTAACGTGTTTATTTACTAAAAAGGTTAAGAGAAATGACTCGCGCGGATGTCGCATCCACTGCATACGTATCTCATCTGAATATGAGAATCAGAGTCTTCGTAGCTCGGCTGACCTATGAGTTGGGGGGATGTGTGCTCGCTAAGACATCGCGTCTTATGCCTACGTATCTCATCTGGAATGAGAATCAGAGCAAGCCGTAGTTCGGCTAACTACGGGGTTATGGATTGGGTTTTGGACGAACAACGTTACTACGCAATCTACCGGATGCTCGACCTTTGGAGACTTACTCGCCTGTAGTAGAAGGAGTAAACGTGTTGCTTTGGGTTTTAGGGTTTGGGATGCTCGAGGGAAAAAAGGCAGTCCTTGACGAAGGAACCGCGCTACCTGCTGGGATATGAATACAAAACACAAAACATGTATCTCAAAGTAAAATGCCACCAAGGGGCTCAAACATTGCCTCCTATCGAGGTCTTCCAGCTAAGAAAGCGATAAAGTATGAGAAAGGGAAAAAATTACCACACGGATAAAGATCCGAAGCTATAGCAGTTAAAGGGGCAAGAAACCCTGAAATGTCTCCAGTTGGACCGTCAAAGGAAATCAGTCAACACGAATAATCAGAATAAAACTTCAGGGGGTATCCCACAAATAAAGTGGGAAACCACGCGAGTGTCTCTGCGAAAGCCATGTGAGCCCTCACAAAACTCGACAAAGGGTTAGAGTAGTAGGATGAAATCAAGAGAAAACAATGCCATGGAAACACAAGACAGGTTAGAATAAACAAAATAGGGTAACCCAGAGTTGCCCCTAAATCAAAATGTAACCACATGAATAATTCCATCAAAATTCACAAAAGGCTCACAAAAAAGTATCAAATTCACCCATAATACCTCATACATTTAGAGCATTCAAATAAAAGGCATAAAGATGATGGATATAGGGCAAACCTGATTGGAGAGCTTGATTGAAATTGAGTTGCACCCGTGAGGTTTACAAGTTGAGTTCCCTTCAGGGTTTGGAGGTTGCTCTGAACTCTGTTGGCTTTTCTCTCACTATCTTTTTCCTCAGGGTTTTGTTCCAAGAAAACCTCAGAGTGTTTTGCTTCTCTTCCTTCTTTCTCCAGTGAATCTCCTAGTGTAACTCCAAGTGTAACTCCAAGTGTCTTTTCCTCTACTGAAACTTCAGTATTTATAGACTGATTTTCGTGGGTAATGGGCTCAAATGAGGGAGACCCAAGTCCAAAATAATTTTTTATATTTTATTTATTTATTTTATTTATTCATTTAATTAATTAATTAATTAATTAATTAATTAAATTTTTTTTTTTTTTCGTTTTTTTTTTTTTTTTTTTTTTTTTTTCCAGGAAAAATGAAGGGTAAATTTTGGGGTATTACAGCTGCCCCTATTCAATCAACTGGAGACCCGGAAAGAAGATGGCAGTTGTTTTCGTGCTTTCGAGGTATCAAGGGATTGAATACAATAAAAGCCCAAAAATTTGCACTGAAGTGAAGTGAAGTAACAATGTCTGTCAGAATCGGCAAAGAGGTGGTCTTGAAAGAAGAATCCGTCTGGTACGGTGAAAGTCAGTCTGAATATCGAAAAAGAATGTTAAACTGGATACCAACATAAATGGTAACACAGAAATAACCATGGCCTGAATGCCGCTCATCAGTCTGAATACTGGAAAGGATTTCGATCTGAACATCGGAAAATGGGCCTGAATGCCACAAGTCACATCGACCTGAACATCGGAACCTTCTTCGATCTGAACATCGGAAAATTGGTCTGAATGCCACTTCGATCTGAATATCGGAAAATTGGCCTGAATGCCACTTCGATCTGAATACCGGAAAACTGGCCTGAATGCCACAAGTTGCATCGACCTGAACGTCGGAAACTTCTTCGATCTGAACATCGGAAAATTGGCCTGAATGCCACTTCGATCTGAATATCGGAAAATTGGCCTGAATGCCACTTCGATCTGAATACCGGAAAACTGGCCTGAATGCCACAAGTTGCATCGACCTAAACGTCGGAAACTTCTTCGATCTGAACATCGGAACACTGGCCTGAATGCCACTTCGGTCTGGATACCGGAAAACTGGCCTGAATGCCACTTTGGTCTGGATACTGGAAAACTTCATGCCTGTCAGCATTGGCAGAAATAGGGAATGATAATAGAGGCGGCGCATGGGCCAATGACACTTGCTGGGGATAACAAAGGTAAGTCATGAACAATCTTCAGTCTGAGTACTGGAAACAACTTCTAGCTTATCACTTGGGATACCGAGAATGTTTTATGCTTACATGCGTATGTTTGAATTTTTCAATGGCGTAATGCTCCATGGAAATGAAAATGCTACGCGATTTGGAAGGATGCAATGCAATATGATTCTACATGTAGGGATGCGAAATGCTGGGTAGAATGCCAAGCTGAGGCAAGGGATCTGCTGGAGAAATGATCACCATCTTCTGGACCCTGGCAAGGTTGTTGGAGATGCACAGCGCAAAGAACTTTGTGGGGAGATGACTAGCCATGCGGTGTTCTGGCCATACCGAGACTCTGATCGGGGAAAGAATGGCATTGGAAGCCTGCTGCTGAGGAAAGCTACAATGGTTCTGGCAACCACGATTTGCGAGAGATGACTCAGCAGGGGGAGCAAACACTGATACGGTACCGAGGTTCTGCTTCAAGAAAAGAAACCATGGATCTGGCATTGGGATTATCGATCTGGCATCGAACTCTAAGGAGCAGCCACTTCTGCTGGGAAGATACAGTCTGGCACTGTCAACTCCGCTGGGGATATATAGTCTGACACTGTCAACTCTACTGGGGAGTGTATGTCCTGAAACAAACGCTTGAGGAAGTACAATGGTGAGAACCTGCTGGGGATTGAAGAATCCAACGCTCTGATCAGCTCTGCAGGGTCAAGACACTGAATTCGTCTGTTGGCGACTTCACTGGGGAAGATATTCACGATCATCTGCAGGGGATTTTAAGGAAATGCCCCGAGGGTATCTGTTCTGAATAGACGATCCAAAGCACTTAAAATTTACAGCAATTTTAAATGTTTATTAAGCCTGTACCTGTAAAGCCCTTATGTGTCATGATGCAATGTTTATCAAAAATTCGGACGTCATTTTTGCAAACAAAACAGTAAAATGAAAATGAAAACAGAGATATACTGAATAACATGATTTTATTGATTGAATGGCCTCTGAATAGGCATTTACATTAAGAAGCAATCCCTGGAAAGAGGTAATCGCACAATAGATAAAAACAGAAATTAATCTAATGGCAATGTGAAATGGATTTCTATTGGGTTCCAATTCCGCTATGACTTGCTCGTCTTCAAGATCCTCCAGATAATCAGCCTTCTGAAAGAGTGATTGGACTGTTTCCTATCCTTCGAAAATTTCTAGCCATTGGCACGAGATGAGATTTAGAACTACTCAGAACGCAGTCATTCGCTTAATCCCTAACTTTTGCCTGGATCGCCCTTTTCGGGTTTTCAATCCACCGGGATACCCATTTTTGCCTAAGTTGCCTTTTAAGGTTTTCAACTTACCGGGTGTACGATCTTTTCATTTTTAATCCCTAATTTTTGCCCGAACCTTTTCATTTTCTTGGTTCGCCGGGATGTCCATTTTTTGCCTGGACTATTCTTTTTACTGTCCAGCGGGTCTATTTTATGCGAAGTATGTTTTAACTGCGTCTGAGTTCACAGGGGAAGTGAAGTCTTCACCATCCATAGTTGCAAGCACTAAAGCCCCACCATCAAAAACCTTGGTGACAATATACGGTCCATCATAGTTAGGAGTCCACTTGCCCCTGTGATCTGTCTGAGGAGGAAGGATCCTTTTCAACACTAAATCTCCGACTTGGAAACAACGAGGATGCACTTTCTGATCAAAGGCTCTCTTCATCCGACTCTGATACAACTGCCCATGACAAATGGCTGCCATTCGCTTCTCTTCGATAAGACTCAACTCATTGAACCTTGTCCGAATCCATTCAGCTTCATCTAACTTGACATCCAACATGACTCTTAGAGAAGGAATCTCCACTTCAACAGGTAGGACTGCTTCCATACCATACACCAGGGAGTAAGGGGTTGCCCCGGTCGATGTACGTACTGAAGTACGGTACCCATGCAAGGCGAAAGGTAGCATCTCATGCCAATCTCTGTACGTGACGACCATCTTCTGCACAATCTTCTTTATGTTCTTATTTGCCGCCTCAACAGCGCCGTTCATCTTAGGGCGGTAAGGGGAAGAGTTGTGATGCTGAATGTTGAAGTTCTGACACAACTCCTTCATCATTTTGTTGTTGAGATTAGAACCATTATCAGTAATGATTCTTTCGGGAATCCCATAGCGACAAATGATTTCTTTCTTGATGAAACGGGCAACCACATGTCTGGTGACATTCGCGAACGACGCTGCCTCGACCCACTTGGTGAAATAGTCGATGGCAACAAGGATGAAGCGATGCCCATTGGAAGCAGTCGGCTCAATCTTTCCAATCATGTCAATGCCCCACATGGCAAACGGCCACGGCGAAGACATCACATTCAGAGGATTCGGCGGTACATGCACCTTATCAGCATAAATCTGGCACTTATGACACTTCCGAGCATACTTGAAACAATCTGATTCCATGGTCATCCAATAATAACCCGCTCTCAACAATTTCTTAGCCATTGCATGTCCGCCGGCATGAGTACCGAAGGAACCTTCATGAACTTCCTGCATTAACATGTCCGCCTCGTGTCTGTCCACGCATCTGAGCAAAACCATGTCGAAGTTCCTCTTATACAGCACATCGTCTTTGTTCAAGAAGAAACTGCCTGCCAATCTTCTCAAAGTCTTTCTGTCATTGTTGGATGCCCCTGCAGGGTACTCTTGATTCTTCAGAAAGCACTTGATATCGTGATACCAGGGCTTGTCATCGACTACCAGTTCAGCAGCAAACACATGCGCGGCCCTGTCAAGGCGCATCACATCGATCCTGGGAGCATGGTTCCAACGAATTATCTTGATCATGGAGGATAGAGTAGCAAGTGCGTCTGCCATCTGGTTCTCATCACAAGGTATATGATACAATTTTACCGTTGTGAAGAAAGTCAAAAGTCTTCTCGTGTAATCTCTGTAGGGGACCAGAGTGGGCTGGAGAGTATTCCAATCACCATTCACTTGATTGATCACCAGAGCTGAATCTCCGAAGATGTCCAGAGTCTTGATTCTCAGATCAATGGCTTGCTCAATACCCAAGATACAGGCCTCGTACTCAGCTTCATTATTTGTGCACTCAAAAGTCAAACGAGCGGTGAAAGGCATGTGGGCACCCTTCGGAGTAGTAATGACAGCGCCAATTCCACTACCTCTAGCATTGACAGCCCCATCAAACAACAAAGTCCACTTTTCGTTTGGATCAGGTCCCTCCTCAACAACTGGCTCTTCACAGTCTTTCATCTTGAGGAACATGATGTCTTCATCAGGGAATTCAAACTTCATTGGCTCATAATCATCAATCGGTTGCTCGGCAAGGTAGTCTGACAGAATACTACCTTTGATGGCCTTCTGTGACGTGTACTGAATATCATACTCTGTTAAAATCATTTGCCAACGAGCGACCCTTCTGGTGAGAGCTGGCTTCTCGAATATGTATTTCACTGGATCCATCTTAGAAATCAACAAGGTAGTATGGTTCAACATATACTGTCTCAGTCGGCGAGCAGCCCAGGCCAAAGCACAGCAAGTTTTCTCAGGCTGCGAATATTTGATTTCACAGTCGGTAAACTTTTTGCTAAGGTAGTATATGGCATGCTCTTTTCGACCAGACTCGTCATGCGGTCCCAATACACACCCCATCGAGTTCTCGGTCACTGATAGGTACATTATCAGAGGTCTCCCAGGAACTGGAGGTATAAGGATCGGAGGTTTCTGTAGATACTCTTTTATCTTCTCGAAAGCCCTTTGACAATCTTCATTCCACCTGATAGCCTGATCCTTCCTCAGCAATTTGAAAATTGGCTCACACGTGGTTGTTAGGTGAGAGATGAACCTTGCAATGTAGTTTAACCTCCCTAAGAAACTACAGACTTGCTTCTCTGTTCTTGGCTCAGGCATTTCCTGTATTGCTTTTACTTTGTCAGGATCCACCTCAATCCCTTTTCCGCTAACAATAAAACCCAGCAATTTTCCCGATCTCACCCTGAAAGTGCACTTGTTCGGGTTAAGTCTCAGTTTGAATTTCCTCAAACGCTCAAACAGTTTCTGCAAATTCAACAAATGTTCTTCTTCTGTCTGAGATTTGGCTATCATACCGTCCACATAAACCTCGATTTCATGATGAATCATATCATGGAACAGAGTCACCATTTCTCGCTGATATGTTGCTCCGGCATTTTTCAGACCAAACGGCATCACCTTGTAGCAGAAGGTGCCCCATGGGGTTATGAAAGTTGTCTTTTCCATGTCTTCTGGTGCCATCTTGATTTGGTTATAGCCAGAAAAGCCATCCATGAAGGAGAATACCGAGAACTGAGCTGTATTATCCACCAAAACGTCGATGTGAGGTAATGGGAAATCATCTTTAGGGCTAGCTCTGTTCAGATCCCGATAGTCGACACACATCCGTACCTTTCCGTCCTTCTTAGGTACTGGGACGATGTTTGCAACCCATGGCGGATAATTGGTGACTACTAGAAACCCTGCATCCAACTGCTTTTGCACTTCTTCCTTTATCTTGACAGCCATCTCTGGTCTTGTTCTTCTGAGCTTCTGCTTGACCGGAGGACAACCTTCTTTGAGAGGCAAGCGGTGCACCACGATGTCTGTGTCCAGCCCAGGCATGTCCTGATAAGACCAGGCGAAGATGTCAACGTATTCTTGCAGCAATTCAATCAGCCCTTTCTTCACATCATCTCCCAAAGCAGCCCCTATTTTGATTTCTCTCTTGGCGTCCTCGGTGCCGAGATTAATCATTTCAACAGACTCTTGATGCGGTTGAATAACCCTTTCCTCTTGTTTTAATAACCTGGTAAGTTCTTCAGGGAGTTCACAGTCTTCATCACCCTCTTCTTCAGCTTGAAAGATTGGATTTTCAAAGTCGAAACGAGCCATAGCAGAACCGTTATCAATAGGATCCGGTGTTGTGCATCTGCATGAGTGATGGTATGTGCTTATGAGTGTGAACAAGAAGTGAAAACTAAACAAAACATTGCCATTTTTTTATTTTGAAAAACTGCAAAAATAGAAAGACAGAGAACGAAATATTTGAATGCAAAAATACGTCCTTTATTTATGATAAGAATGCAAGTGTCACATAGATGGGCCCTACAATGAGTCATTACGCCCTGGGCGAAACGTAAGACTTAGATATGCATGAATAAACAAAGAAAATTACTCTTCAAGAAGAGTGACTTGGATAATCTCTTCAGAAGACCAATTGTTGATGACTTCACCCGGGATCTTCGGACGCACCCAGTTGTCAATGTCACAATCACTATCCCCATCTTCTTCGTCGACTGCAGAGACTTGACCATACTGAATGATGCCAGCACTGGAGAAAGTGATCGGCCCCTGATGAGTCTGAAGTGTTGAAGTTGTCAAAGCTGGCTGATATCCAATCCCGAACTTATCTTCTTTCACTGGTAATTCCAACAGACGCCCCCAACCGGGAGCAACACCTGAATCCACCACGGCCTGTGCCTGCTTAAAGGATGAGATAGAGGCACCCGCTTTAACCTCTTCCACAGACTCTTGGACAGACAAATCTTCAACCTGGAGGATACCTTTGTCGAGCAAGGCCTGGATACCCTGCTGTAGCTTCAAACAACCTCCACTCTGAGTAGCACAATCCAAACAACCCTTCCCACAACCGGGGAAAACATCGGCCTTTAGCAAGCATCCTTTGATATCCAACAATGGAGTCTTCAGCTTCAACACATCCTTAATGGACTTGGCTTCTCCCTCTACCAAATTAATGTTCGCACCACCATGCTGGGGCATGGGATTGTTGACGACATTCGGAGCTGGTGCAAGGTCGATGGCCTTTGAATCTATGAGGTCCTGAACTACGTGCTTAAAAGCTTTGCAGTTCTCAATGTCATGGCCAGGTGCCCCAGAGTGGAAGCTACACCTAGCGTTGGCGTCGTAACCCACCGGAAGTCTACCAACAGGAGGAGCCAGAGTGCGCAGTTGCACAAGCTGTAATTGTTGAAGACTAGAAAGCATCTGAGCGTACGACATTGGAAGGGTGTCGAAACGCCGGTCCATCATCCTTTGCCTCTGTTGATAAGCGGGTCTGTTACCCGGTTGTTACTGCTGTTGATACTGAGCTGGTTGACGTTGTGATTGTTGTTGTTGTAGTGGTGTTGCAGCTGGAATGGTCACAGCCTGCGGCAGTACCTGTTATGCAAGACATGCTAATGAATATGCAAATGCAATGACATGTTTATCAAATCCAAAGGTATTCTACCCCCTTGATTCCAGTCTCACATTTGATAAACAGTGTAAGAAAAGACTAAGCCGTTGATGAGAACCAAGAAAATTCCAACTAGAATCAAGTGGAAGATATAAACCCCACAGAAATGGATAAACATGTGTGAATGATTATGAATGCAAAATGATGTGATGCAAAATGATGTGAATGCAGTGCAGTGGCATGTCAATCAGGATTGCTATATCTGCTTGAACATCTGTCAGGTTGCAATGTCTGGAGAGAAATCAAGAGCACACCAAACAAAGGTCATGGGATGGATTATGTTATCCTTAATATCAACCACCCATTTCGGCGGATTATGGTTTACACCTTATCAACACCCGAGTTTCATTGATATTAAGGATACCTGATCGGATCAACCATGAATCAAGGGTTTGTCGCAAGTCACGAGCATGGAGTTTAGGTTAAGAACCACCCAAAAGGAGTGTACTAAGGTTTAAACCTGCCAAACATGTTCTACAAAAAGGTTCCCATAGTCATAATCCCATCTTTCGGATATTATTAGAGGAACGACTACTCGTATTCCAACAATATTCTCAAGAGAGACTCTTATGAGTGTAGTATCGCGTAACAATCGTATCAAATCTTACATTTGAACGACTTTCGCACTACGTCCTACGAATAGGCCAAGATGGGTTAGGTAAACTAAGGTCCTTGGCTTATTAGGTCTATATTGGAACAAGTAATGTCTAACCACAACTTACTTATGTGACATTATTGATCTCAACATGACCTCCACCAAGTGAATGGGCTTGCAAGTCAACTCGCTAAGGAATACTCCACACAAGTTGACAGGACTATGCCATTCTCCTATCTTAAGTGCACTCGAGTTCGGGTATAGAACTCATCTCACAAAGATCACCAAGCAGCCAGCCAACAGAAACAGATACAACAATGATATGTACACAATGTAATAAGGTAAAGCAGGTAAATAAATAACTGTACAAAAGCATGAACACCCAATAAACAAACAAACTACAAAAGCTAGGAGGGACTCGCTTAGGGAAGATGGACCAGCAAGAGGTCAACTTCTAAATTCCCCAGCACAGTCGCCAGCTATCGCAACCTGAAAAATACAGTGCGCGAAAAAAACAACCGGCGAAAGAAAAAGGCAGAAGAGTCGCCACCGTGCGTTATTCATCCCAAAGGAGGGAAAGGAAACGCTCGAAGTAAACCTGAAAAAGGAAAGGACAAGACGGGGTCTCGCAACCAAATCTTGGGTTCGGGAGTCGGTTATGCGAAGGGAAGGTATTAGCACCCCTACGCATCCATAGTACTCTACGGGATCCACTTTTGTAGTTTTTGTCTAAAGGGTGTGGGTTTACCTAACGTGTTTATTTACTAAAAAGGTTAAGAGAAATGACTCGCGCGGATGTCGCATCCACTGCATACGTATCTCATCTGAATATGAGAATCAGAGTCTTCGTAGCTCGGCTGACCTATGAGTTGGGGGGATGTGTGCTCGCTAAGACATCGCGTCTTATGCCTACGTATCTCATCTGGAATGAGAATCAGAGCAAGCCGTAGTTCGGCTAACTACGGGGTTATGGATTGGGTTTTGGACGAACAACGTTACTACGCAATCTACCGGATGCTCGACCTTTGGAGACTTACTCGCCTGTAGTAGAAGGAGTAAACGTGTTGCTTTGGGTTTTAGGGTTTGGGATGCTCGAGGGCAAAAAGGCAGTCCTTGACGAAGGAACCGCGCTACCTGCAGGGATATGAATACAAAACACAAAACATGTATCTCAAAGTAAAATGCCACCAAGGGGCTCAAACATTGCCTCCTATCGAGGTCTTCCAGCTAAGAAAGCGATAAAGTATGAGAAAGGGAAAAAATTACCACACGGATAAAGATCCGAAGCTATAGCAGTTAAAGGGGCAAGAAACCCTGAAATGTCTCCAGCTGGACCGTCAAAGGAAATCAGTCAACACGAATAATCAGAATAAAACTTCAGGGGGTATCCCACAAATAAAGTGGGAAACCACGCGAGTGTCTCTACGAAAGCCATGTGAGCCCTCACAAAACTCGACAAAGGGTTAGAGTAGTAGGATGAAATCAAGAGAAAACAATGCCATGGAAACACAAGACAGGTTAGAATAAACAAAATAGGGTAACCCAGAGTTGCCCCTAAATCAAAATGTAACCACATGAATAATTCCATCAAAATTCACAAAAGGCTCACAAAAAAGTATCAAATTCACCCATAATACCTCATACATTTAGAGCATTCAAATAAAAGGCATAAAGATGATGGATATAGGGCAAACCTGATTGGAGAGCTTGATTGAAATTGAGTTGCACCCGTGAGGTTTACAAGTTGAGTTCCCTTCAGGGTTTGGAGGTTGCTCTGAACTCTGTTGGCTTTTCTCTCACTATCTTTTTCCTCAGGGTTTTGTTCCAAGAAAACCTCAGAGTGTTTTGCTTCTCTTCCTTCTTTCTCCAGTGAATCTCCCAGTGTAACTCCAAGTGTCTTTTCCTCTACTGAAACTTCAGTATTTATAGACTGATTTTCGTGGGTAATGGGCTCAAATGAGGGAGACCCAAGTCCAAAATAATTTGTTATATTTTATTTATTTATTTTATTTATTCATTTAATTAATTAATTAAAATTTTTTTTTTTTTTCCAGGAAAAATGAAGGGTAAATTTTGGGGTATTTCAATGGGGTTGGAAGAATGCATTGATCTGAGAATCAAGCATCTCGATGTTTATGGTGATTCGGCCTTGGTTGTCAATCAAATCAAGGGTGAGTGGGAGACGCATCAGCCCAGTCTCATTCCGTACAGAGATTATGTGAGGAGGATTTCAACTTTCTTTATAGAAATTGACTTTCATCATATTCCTCGAGAGGATAATCGAATGGCAGATGCTCTTGCTACGCTTGCTTCGATGATTGTGGTCAAGTATTGGAATGAGGTTCCCAATATCACCGTGATGCGCTTGGATAGACCAGCTCACGTGTTTGCAGTTGAAGAAGTACAAGATGACAAACCTTGGTATTATGATATCAAGAATTTCCTCCAGAACCAGGTTTACCCGCCTGGGGCATCTGTGAAAGACAGGAAAACTCTGAGAAGGTTGTCAGGCAGTTTCTACCTCAGTGGTGAAGTGCTGTATAAGAGAAATTTTGACATGGTTCTGCTCAGATGCGTGGATAGACACGAAGCAGACCTGTTGATGACTGAGGTCCATGAGGGTTCATTTGGTACTCATTCCAATGGACATGCCATGGCTAGAAAGATGTTGAGAGCAGGCTACTATTGGCTGACAATGGAGTCTGACTGCTGCAAATATGTGATGAAATGCCACAAGTGTCAGATTTACGCGGATAAGATTCATATTCCTCTGACACTTCTGAATGTGATTTCGTCACCATGGCCTTTCTCTATGTGGGGAAACGACATGATCGGCATGATTGAACCGAAAGCGTCCAACGGACACAGGTTTATTCTCGTAGCAATTGACTACTTCACCAAATTGGTTGAAGCAGCGTCGTATGCGAATGTGACCAGGCAGGTGGTCGTGAAGTTTATCAAGAATCAGCTTATTTGCCGTTATGGTGTGCCAGATAAGATCATTACTGATAATGGATCTAACTTGAATAACAAGATGATGGAAGAGTTGTGCGCTGAGTTCCAGATCACACACCATAATTCCTCTCCTTACAGACCCAAGATGAATGGGGCTGTTGAAGCTGCTAATAAGAATATCAAGAAGATTATCCAGAAGATGACAGTCACGTACAAAGATTGGCATGAGATGCTGCCATTTGCTTTGCATGGATATCGTACATCTGTCCGCACTTCAACAGGGGCAACCCCTTTCTCTCTTGTTTATGGCATGGAGGTTGTTCTCCCAGTAGAGGTGGAGATCCCATCAATGAGAGTCTTGATGGAAGCCAAGTTGACTGATGTTGAATGGATTCAGAGTCGTTACGACCAACTGAATTTGATCGAAGAGAAGAGATTGACTGCCATGTGCCATGGTCAGTTATATCAGCATAAAATGAAGAAAGCATTCAATAAGAAGGTCAAGCCTCGTGTGTTCCGAGAAGGTGACCTTGTGCTCAAGAAAGTTTTGTCTTTCGCGCCCGATTCTAGGGGCAAGTGGACTCCAAACTACGAAGGTCCATATGTTGTCAAGAGAGCCTTTTCAGGCGGAGCTTTGATGCTTACGACAATGGATGGGGAGGATTTCACTCGTCCTGTGAATTCAGATGCAGTCAAGAAATACTTTGCCTAAAAAGAAAAACAGAATAGCTCGCTAAGTTGAAAACCCGAAAGGGCGACTTAGGCAAAAATGAGCGTCTCGGTGGAAAACCCGAAAGGGCGATCCAGGCAAAAATTAGAGACATGATGAAAATAAATTTGCATCCCGCTAGATTGAGTACCTCACCCTGGGGAAATCTAGGCAAAAATTAGGGATTTGGCAAGTAACTGCATCCTGACAAGACTTTCTGTTTCACAACTGTCTTTTCGTCAGAGATTCTCGATTCGTCGTCAACTAAAGCTTCAAATACATCGGATTCAAATTGGTGGAGAAATGGTCATTATGTTCAATGTAGCCCTCTTCCAATATATATCACCGATTTCAAATTTGTACAGATCTATGGAGTCTTGCCATTTGCAGACTACCATTCCATCAAATCAATTTGAGCTTTTAGCCAATTATTTGCACTCTTATTTGTTTCAATTCAACAAATGTTTTGTATGTTTTAATTGATAAAATATCATTGTTTTCAAAATAAACAAATCTTTCACAAATTGTTTTTAAACAAAGTGAACATTCACAATGATCAAAGGATACTCAGGAAACTCTCGGTGCTCTCCCAAGGGTGGCATGATTTCCAATAGGGTAAGACATTTGTTCATATCTCAGAATAACTGTATCTTTTTCCTATAGAACCTTTCACGGTTTCTCCTCAGCGAGGTTGCTCAGTGCAGTGTTGGTTGAAGTTGTTCAGCTTCATTTCCTCCGGCAGTACAACATTCTTCCTCCTAGCCTCTACTAGCCCCATGGTGGTTTTCATCCCCAGTAGAGTGTTGTTTGAACATTTCTGTGGGCCAGTCCCGAGCAGAGTGTTTGTTGAAGACTTCAACTTGCCTCTCCAGCATTATTCTCTCCCTAACATGGGTGCTTTTCTTTGGAAGATTCGGTATTTGGTGGGTTGACATCCCAACACTTCGTCATTTCCTCAGATTGATCCCTAGTGGAGTTGTTGGTATGATGAACTTCATCTATGCTGTCTATCCCCATCATATATTTGGTTGTTTCCTGGTATCTCTGATCCCTAGCATGAGTTGCTGTTGCGGCGTTTCTGCCCGTGCATTGAACTCTTTTCTCCGGTTGTGACTGATGATCCCTCCGGAAACCTCTTGAGGCCTTCCTCCCTGCAGAGATTTGGTGATTTCCTCATATCTTTGATCCCCAGTAGAGTGGCTTGTGTGGCAGAATATACTTGCGTGATCTTTTCTCCCTCAGTGGATTCGTCCCCAATGGAGTGACTGACAGTCTCCCCAGTAGAGTTGCTTGTGTGGCCAGATTCTACTTGTGTGTTCTGTTTTTGTAGAAGTTCTTGCCGGTGCAGTGAGCTCTTCTTTCTCAGCTGAGACTGATGATTCATCCTTGCAGATGATCCTTGCTGTTTCTTGATCCCGTCATAATTGTTTATTCTCCGGCGATCCTGGCTTTCTCTCCTGTGGTGTAGTACTAGACGTTTAATTCCTGGACCTGTTTGGGTTAGAAATATCTGTTTTGTCAGCATTCATCAAACATAAATCAAGCATATTCATGCATATTTTCAACATTCAGATATTCATGTTGCGTTTTTGCCTTATATCTTTTGATTGTTGTCTCCTGCTAATTGGTGATATAGATCTCCCCAGTAGATCTCCCCAAGCAGATGTCGGGTGTCTAATCTCTCAACATAGAGTCAGCCCCTTAAGCAGAAAGTGTCTGTCATTTCTTCTGCAGTTCCCCACTGAGTTATATCCTCGTGGATGACGGTTGTTTCCGTTCCCTCCTAACACATATATTAGGATGGGTTTCCTTTTGAGTTCTATCCTCATTAGGACGAGTCTTGATTCAGTTTGCCTTTTAGTTCGATCCTAAATTGGCCTTTTTGTGACTGTCTCTTGTGCTTCCCTGTGGTATAAATGAATAGTGCTTACTAACCGACACTCATTCATCTTATCCTCAGTGGAGCTTTTGGCTTCTACCTACAAATCGGTAGTCGTAAGTCCTATCTGTGTGGTTTACTACCTACTAACCGGTAGTTATAAATCCTACTTTTATCCCCTAGCAGAGGTAACCTTTGTGGTTCATTTTGGTTGATGGAGGATTTTGTGGTCTTCTACCTACTAACCGGTAGTTGTAAATCCTATTTTCTCGCTTTGTCCCACGCGGATCTTCGGTCTTCTACCCATCATCTTGGTAGTTGTAAACCCTATTTTCTCTCCTTGTAGAGTTAACCTTGTTGTTCATCCCAACCGATGACGGTTACTTTTCCGTGGTTTTCTGCCTACTAACCGGTAGATGTAATCCCCTCTTTGCGGTTATCATTACCCAGTTGGCGGTATTAATATCCCTCCCCCTTTTGGATATGTGCTTTGATTAAGCAATTTTATCTCCAGCGGGTCTTCCCCTTCCTTGTGGGTATTTGCTCCGAGTAAGCAATTTTATCCTCAGCGGGTCCTCTTTCATTCACCGTTTATCGGTAATGTTTGTTGCCCCTTTTGATTGGTCATCATTATCATACCTAGTTTGGTATTCCGATGCCTTTCTTTTCGGTTGATTTATCCTTTAACAACCTATAACCCGGTTATGGATAATCTTCCTCGCGAGTATATTATCTATGTTTTGACGGCTATAGATAATATATCTCATGCACTCTTCGGTCGAAGCCTTTCGTGTTTCCCCAGTCGAGTAAGATTTGTTGTCCCTTCGTGGAGTCGAATATTCCCCATTTGTTCTGATGATTGCCTTGCTTGCAATTTATCCCCAGTGAGTCATCTCTCGTCTACCCTTTTGTTGTTGGTAACGATTGTTTCTCTTTTCGGTTGATTTATCCTTTAACAACCTACAACCCGGTTATGGATAATCTTCCATGCGAGTCTATTATCTACGTTTTGACGGCTATAGATAATATATCTCATGCACTCTTTGGGTCAAATCTTTTGATTTTTTCTCCAGCAGAGTAAGATTCGTATTCCTTGTGGAATCGAATGTCCATCCTATAAACAAGTTTGCTTTCGCTCTCTTCCAGGATGATGAGTATTTTGGAACACAAACCAATTCACGTTTTCGGTTGATTTTATCCTTTAACAACCTACTACCCGGTTATGGATAATCTTCCATGCGAGTATATTATCTATGTTTTGACGGCTATAGATAATATATCTCATGCACTCTTTGGTTGAATCCTTTGTTTGTTTCCCCAATTGAGTAAGATTCACATTCTTTACAGAATCGAATGTCCATCTTATAAACAAGTCTGCTTTTCCAACTTTCTTCAGGATGATGAGTGTTTTGGAACACACAGCAATTCACGCCTTGGTCGGTCACCTGTTATATACCTACAATCCGGTATCCCTGGTGTTCCTTCCTGTCTACTCCCTATTATGACCTTGGTCCCCTGTGAAGTCAGATTTTTTCTGAGTGATATACCTTTTTCAGGTTTTCCTCAGATGTTTTGGTCAATTGATATCTCTCACCCGTACACAGGTCTTAGATATTCATTCTTCCTGAGCTTGTTACTCACTAACCGGTAACACCTCATCCTTTTGCTTCCTCTGGAGAGTCTTTGTTAGATGTTCCCCAGCGGAGTTTCTGTTGTGATTCACCCTTTTGCTGTATTGGCATTACTCCCCAATATATGCAATTTTCCCCGACAGGGAGATTCTATGTGAATCTTTCCCCAGCCTGAGTCCGGATTTTCATCCGAAGTACCCTTTGTGGATAGTTTTGCTGTGTTGGCGTTTTCTCCAATACACGCATTTTTGAGTCAGCTTGAGTCTTTCCATCGGATGTGTTTCCCTTTGGAACTCTTTTCCCCAGTTTGAGTCCTTTACTCCCCGGTGAGGTCTCCAGTCGAGTCGTGTCCTGCTCGTGCAGTGTCAATTTCTTTTTCCCCTAATTCAGAGTCGTGTCCTGCTCACGCATTCTTTTTTTTTCTCTTATCCCCATGAGAGTCCTGTTAGAGTCTCTGTTCCTGGTGAGTGTATTACTCCGATGGCTCGTCTTTTCTTCTTTGTGGACTTATATTCCCCACAGAGTTTGTTTGTTTTACATGCATACATTTGCATCATGAGGTCTCTTAGGGACCAAAATTTGTCTCATTATTGTTATTTAAGCCCATTCTACCGTGTCGAGATGAAGATTTTAACCTTCACTTCTCCGGTTAGAATGACCTTTAATAGGGGCATCTGTAAGACCCCAATTTTGTCCCTAAGATCCCTCATCATATCATATCATTGCATTTGCCTCAAGGATCATTAGACACCTTGCTTCCTTCCCTGTGGGGGGGATGTCTTTTTGAGAGTGGTTCTTGATCACCAAGCATTGCTTGCATTTGTATATCATTGCTTTTCTTTTAATCACTAACCAAAAATGTACAAAAATATGTCATCTAACATGTGTCTTGCAGCTTAAGCAGTTAACAGGTCAAGGCATCAAGTGAATTCATGGTACAAAGAGATGAGGGTTTCCATTGAGATATGGATCATGTGATCATTATTTTGAGCTTATATGAGCTATAGGTTCATTTTGGAACCAATTCCCCAGGTGGTTGATGTCGCATCGCGCGAAAAACCGGCGGGAAAAGAAAGAAACAACAGAGCCGCCACCGTGCGTTATTTATCCCGAAAGAGGGAAAGGAAACGCTCGAAGTAAACCTAGGAAAAAACATGGTCTCGCGACCAAAGAGGATGGGTTCGGGAGTCGGTTATGCGAAAGGAAGGTGTTAGGCACCCTACGCATCCGTAGTACTCTACGGGATCCACGCACAAAAGGAAGGAATATGGTTGCTAAACACTGCTCAAACACACACACACTGGCTGAAAGAGACAAAAGAGACTGACTGAAACTGACTCGGCAGGATGTCGCATCCTGGGCCTACTTAGTCTATCAGGCATAGACATCAGAGTCGAAGTAGTTCGGACTGGGGAAACGACACATGCTCGCTAGGATATCGTATCCTATGCATACGTATCTTCTCGGACGAGAGAAGAATCAGAGCATTCGTAGCTCGGCTGACACGCACGCAAACAAAACAAAACACAGGCAAACGTGGAGCCCGACTGCCAATCACTGGACTTATGTCAGCATCCGAACCTAAACGACACGCAAAAGAGGCAAACGTGGAGCCTGAATGCCAATCACTGGACTTACGTCAGCATCCGAACCTAAACAACACAACAGATAGAGAGGGAGTCTGGGACTCAGCCTATAACTGTCAAACAAAACACAAAAAGAAAAGAAAAGGCGCCCGGAGAGATCAGCTCAATCTCCTGCCTACATACTTCATCTGGTGTGAAGATCAGGGCGATGTAGTTCCCCTACGCAGGGACAAAGGATCTAGCCTAACCAGATAACAGAGGGAGACACAACTCTAGGGAGACTACGACTCGAGCCTAGATGTTGTCATGCAAAGTCAACCCTAAGTTAAGGTTTCTAGCTAAATGGCACAAGGGCCAACCTATCCTAGACAAGGCTTGCACAGGAAGCAAGGGATCTCAATTGCAACTAGTGGCAAGAGAAAGGGGATATCTCAATCACAACAGGGGTGAGAGAAAAGAATTAGTGTTAGTGGTTAGTCAAACTCGACAAGACATCGCATCTCGTGCCTACGTATCTCATCTGGACATGAGAATCAGAGTTGCCGTAGTTCGGCCTAACAACTCTAAGTGTGGCTCACACAAGGGTTAAGCCACACAGACTTGACTTGCACAGGAAGCAAGCCAAGCACAACCTATTGCACAAGGGCAAGCAACTAGAGCCTAAAGAGGCAAACAAAGCAATCACAAACACAGATAGCATAAAATAAACACACCAACAAGGGGGCTCAAACATCAGAGGTTAGGCACTAGGGCCAACTGGAATGGGGTAAGTGTGCTCTTAACCTTGCCATTGAGAGGCTAAGGTGAAGCAGAGGAAAGGAGATGAGGGGTGTGCCTCATTGCTTCTATCCCTGGCCTGGGAGAGCATCAAATAGAAAGTAGGGGAGTTCAGAAAGATGGAACTCTTTCCCCTTATTGACTCGATAGATCTTGGGTTTTTATCTCGATGCTTCAACCATGTAATGGGAGCAGAGAGAGGACACACTGAATAGTGGGGGATAGGCTACTTATCCCTACCTTCCACCGATTGCCTTACTTGAAGGACTTTTCCTGCTTAGGACAATTTTAAACAAACACAGGCATTGCCTCTTAAGGAGGGCTTCAGACAGTTTGCCCGGTCAAATAACAGACCGGGACTCCAGACTACATGAAGTAAAAGAGATTATACCTCAAAGCAATTGCTAAAAAGCAAAGCAAGCAACTAAAGCAACTAAAGGGTACCTGAGAAAAACCAAACAAATCAGTATGCAATTAAACAGTTAAAAGCAAAGGAAATGGAGAAACAGTCAACCACAGAAGATCAACTGTGCAAAGCAAGACTCAAGTTACATGAGTCACCTACAAAACAAAAGGTTAGCACAATATAGACAAGCAAACAATCAAATTCAATCACATTTGAGTGATCCTTAAAGCATGGGTGCTCAACCTGAAACAACAGCTCAATTGTAAGCTCAGAAGACCACTAGGGCTAGCCTAGGGTCAAAGATGAAAGAAGAAGGTCAAGGCAGCAAGCAATATTCAATCAAAGTCAAACTCAATCATGTAGGAAGCAAACACAATTGGGTTCAAACTTATATCATGCATCAAGGTCATTTCATATGCAAAAGAATGCAAAGCATAGCAAAGGAAGCATACAAAAGTCAACAGCAAAGACTTCATTCAAAAGTCAACTCAAACAATCTCAAAAAATCATGAAACAAATCACACTCAATCCTAACATCTAACATGGTATACATGTCAAATTTCATGGCAATTGGATGAGAGGAAGGCAGTCAAATAAAATCATGAAGTCAAAACAAATTCAAGTAAGCATGGTGAAAGTCAACAAGCATGGGTCAACTTCAAAAAATCATATCAATTTGAAAACAGAAGAGAAATGAATTAGATTAACACCAATGCAAAGCTCAAAGAGTCTAGTTATCACATATGAAATTTCATGGACATACAATATGATTTGAGAATTTCACAAAGGATTTGGCAAGGTATAGCACAAAAAGTCAACAAATGACTAAGCATGGAAGAAAATTCTCAATTAAATGGAAAACAGCATGATTAACTCCAAGAAAATTCATAGATCAACTAGACATACAAGAGATCATTCATGCAAAATTTGGGATCATTTGGATGTGGGGAAGTGTGTGAACAAAATTTGTGAAAATACATGATCATGGCATAGCATCAATTGTAACACATGACTTCAAAAAATCATAACCCTCAATCCACAAATGATAAATGCACAAACTCTATATGGAAATGAAGGTCAATGTGTCTAGTTTCACCCTAAAAAATTTCAAAGGCATTGGGCACAACATCATTATTTCACAATTGAAATGGCCAAGGGTATCATTCATGCACACATGTTGAGAAAATAATTGTCAATTAAAAACCAACCACTGGAAAATTAATTAAAATTCACCATTAAATAATAGACTCAAACATGATCAAGTGTAAAAAATTTCATAATTTTTGGGTGAAAAATGAATTGGAAAATAATTATTGAAGTTGGATGAAATATTGGGCAAAACATGAACAAGGGCAAGGCAAAGGTAGTCAAACCAAGGTCAAAGGATGGCAAATGTGTAATTACTGAGGCCACTTATTGAAACGACTGTGTTTCAGGGGCGCCCAGGAAATGTCCTGATTGGCTTGCCCCAATGAAACAGTAAACCAAGCCATAATATCCAATGAACTTCCATATTTTCTGGGTTCATGCAGGGAACTAGGGCTTGGCATAATACAACAGCAGGGCAATTCAAATACTCAACTTCAATCAAACATCATGGCCAATAAATTTCAACAAAATCGTGCAGACCAACATGGTAACATAAAGGACATTCATGCAGCACAGGACAACAACAGCCAACAAGACTATATGGGAACTGGCTCTAGGGTTTCGACAGCATGGTTTATGAAATGTAACATACAACATGAGCAACAACATCCAAACAAATTCAAACCACAAACTCACAACAGCATAGCATCTAATAAACATTCTTCATACAACCATAACATAACAACAAACCAACACCATCTGTTCATGCGAAATCTTGGCAGGTTTTAAGGTTTGAAACACAGTTAGCAAGGTATTAGCATGGCATCGTGTATTCATCAATCATCCAAGCAAATCCAAACAGCAAACACACAATAGCATGGCCTCGAAATGTATCATGCAACATGAGCAAAAACAACAGCCAATGTTCATGCAACAATAAAAGCATGATTTTCTGGAAGAAAAAATAACAGGATTTCAACATCATGGCTCAAGGTTCAAACTTCAAACAAGTTCAGTCAACATCCAAACAGAATCAAACATTTGAACACACAACCAGCATAGTATTTGGCAAGCAGCATGAACAACATCAAAATAAACAATGGAAGTTCAACATTCTGTTTTTTAGAAAAACCTTAGGGATTATCAGCAGGGTATCAAGTTCAGCTTCAAGCAATCGAATAAACAACATCCAATGAACAGCAACAATTAATCATGACAATAGTGCAACAAACCAATACACATTCAGACAAAATTCCTGGACAGGATAAAGTAGTTTAACAGCAGCAGGGTTTGAAAGTCATGTTCATCATGCAATCAAACAGTCATCACCAATTGAAACTTGAACAGCATGGCAAGCAATCATGGCATTGGTACAAGTTTGTTTATGCAACATCATCATCATACAGCATTAATTAACAACAGACCAAGCACAAGCAGAGGAGATTCCCGGGCAGAACTAAATTAAACAACAGCAACATATATCAATTCCACTCCATGGTTCATCAACATCAAACAAAATTCAAGCAAAACACATAATAACATGGCACTGGTACATGTTTGTTTATGTGACCAACATCATGAGAAAATCAATCCCGATCAAGAGGCCCAATTTGCCTGGCAACTAAACATCATCCCCAAATGGCTTTAAACAGAAAAACATACACAGTTCAAGGAGATATTCTAGGCAGGTCTAATGGATTTAAGAAACAGCAGGCATGAACATTTTCATTGAAACTCAACATCAACCTATAGCATGGTCAGCAGCATAGCAGCAACAATATGATTATGCAGATACACCTAATAACAACAGGCATGACTATGGGAAAATAAACTGGAAACAAATTAGAGTTTAATGGATACAGCAATGCTTTATTATTTCCATATTCAACCATTAATGATGAACAAACAATCATAAATAGAATCCTCAATAATCAGGCATGGTAATGAACATTCATCATTAAGTAAACCTAGCTGACAACAAAACAACATGACTATGGGAGTTTTCAAGACAGAGTGCTAGGGTTCGGATATAACAGTAGCATGTGTTCAACATCATCAATCAGTCATCATCAATTGAAAATCAAATAACATGGCAAGCAAGCATGACATATCCCTCAAACATGACCACTAATACACCATAGTTTTCAAGAATCGGGTAAGAACAACTTCATGCACAAAAAATACAAATCCGGATTTCTCCCTCATAACATCATCATTTCAGGTAAAATAAATTGTAGTGTACTCAGCATGATAAGACCTACCAAAAACATGATATAGTTTGGAGAAAGGAGAGGACTGAAAACTAACTTGTTTTTGAAGAAAAGCTGGAAATAGTGATGGATTGAGGGATATAGCTCGAAACAGGTAGTCACACAGCTTCCAAAGGTTGAATGCTTGCAGAAAATTAGCTCAAGAACACATAACCTGGTCCAGCCTAAAATCTGCCCTCAACAGTGCTCTTGAAGATGCAGAGCTAGGGAAGGTGTTTCAGTTGAGAAATGATGATGAGAATGTGCTCAAGATGTTGTCTAGATAATGAAGGAAACAAGAGGAACTTGTGTGCTTTGAGGATCTGCTCAGAATTTTTCCAATTGCCAATTTGCAAGAAGAGAGTGAGAGTGTGTTTTCTGTGTGTAGGCTGTAAAAACTAGGGTTTGTTTGGACAGAAGGAAGGCTTATATGGGTCTGTTTATGCTCCACTAATCACATGCTAAGCTTGCTTAGCCTTAAAGAACTTATTTTCATTTTTTGCTAAATTGGTACAAATGAAAATGGAGGTGTGCAGATTGGTCGTGTGGGCCTGCAATCATGCTGCATACAGACTGCATTTCTGCTGCTTTGTGGCTGCACATCAATTGCTAACATGTACTTGCTTATTGAAACCAATTGCATATTTTGACAACTTTGCACTTTAGGCCAAAATGATGGGAAAATGGTGGTATGATGATGAGTTAGGAGCTGGAACATGTCACAAATGTGGTATAAAATGGATTCCAATTGGCCAAGTCAAGAAAAAATCAAAGAAGCAAAAAGTCAAACTTGGGTCAAACTTTGAATTTTAAAGGAATAGGTCCAAAAATGCCATTTTGATTGGCAAGGTTTTAGGTCATGAAATTTATATTTTTGGAAAGAGGATGAAAAATGTGGTTTGTAGGAAAAAACCCCACCAAATTTGGCCTTATGGTTTGGGAGATATGCTCAGTTGAAGTTCACAAATTGATGAAAATGATTGGATCATATCTTGACAACCGCACATGGGATTTGAGAGTTCTTGGACTTTTTGAAAATGGGAGAACAAGATCTTCAACTTTCATGTTGGGCAAAAATTCATTTGAAGCTTGTATCATGATGCAAGTTGAGGATCAAGAAGTTTCCATTTTTGGCAGTTGAAATTACAGGTCCAGTTTCTATTTTTGGGAAATTTTCTGATTGGCTTGATATTCTTCCATGATGTTGATTCCCATGACATATGAGACCTACTAGGACATGAATAAACTCCTTCAAACCATTTCCATCCATCAAAACCAAAGAAATCAACCACAGTTGACCAACTTTGACTTTCTAGGGTTTTGGACTTGACTGTGCATTTCTGATGAATTCCAAACCCTAATTCCTTGAGACCTTGACTTCAAATGATGTCTCAAGACATATGAACTCTTGATGATTGATCATGGTGCCCAAATTCCACAAGAATGGCCACCATCCACTGCTTTGACTGATTGCTGACTGTTTAGGGTTTTGGCTTGTCTGTGCATCGACTGATGACCTCTGAGCCTTCAAACCTTGACTTGAACACTTCAAAAAGACCTCCAAGGCATGTGAACTTGTTGGGCAAACCTTAGGGCTTTGATTCCTTGAGAAGCAACCTTGCTTGATTGGTAGACTGATCTCCTGATCAGTTTGACCTAATTCTTGCTTGCTTGCTCTTGAGGCAACTGAGAAACAATGCAAATGTTATGCAATGGGTTATGATATGCTATGACCTAATATGAAATGATATGTACAATGATAGGTGCAAATTTGAGGTGCTACAGCTGCCCCTATTCAATCAGCTGGGAACCCGAACGGATGATAGCAATGGCTGTCAGACTTTCAGGGTAAACAGGGATTGAATACAAAAGAACCGTAGAAATTTGCACCGGCTGGATGAGATACATGTGAACCACGTCATTTACCGATGACAAACTGCAAGACAGCTTCAGAAAAGCAAAACCATTTACCGATGGTTGAAGAAACTGGAACCTTGATATTTACCGATATCAACTTCAGCACAACCATCTACCGATGGCGGCTGGGGACAACAAACTTCTGAAAAGCAAACCATTTACCGATGGTTAAAACTGGGACCTTGATATTTACCAATATCAACTTCAGCCAGACCATTTACCGATGGCTGCTGGGAAACAAATTTGATGTAGAAAAGAAGCAAGACCATTTACCGATGGTGGCTTCAAAGAAATTGGACATTTACCGATGTCAACTTAGCAAGACCATTTACCGATGGCTGCTGCAACTGGGAATTCGATATTTACCGATATCGAAGAAACTGGGCCATTTACCGATGGCATCTCCGCTTGGGGAGGAACAAAATCTTTGTGGTGATACCAGACAAGACGTTTACCGACGACTTCTGGGGATTCTGATTTTATTAACAAGAGAACAAAGAAATGACCAGACATTTACCGATGACTGGGTGAGACACGATGTTTACCGACATCGAAAGATGATGTTTACCGACATCAAAAGAATGACCAGACATTTACCGATGACTGGGTGAGACACGATGTTTACCGACATCGAAAGATGATGTTTACCGACATCAAAAGAATGACCAGACATTTACCGATGACTGGGTGAGACACGATGTTTACCGACATCGAAAGATGATGTTTACCGACATCAAAAGAATGACCAGACATTTACCGATGACTGGGATGAGAAATTTATTGGGGAAAGACAAACAGATATTTGCAACTGAAAACCAGACAAGACATTTACCGATGACTCTACTGGGGATTTCTGTTGGGGATTATCAGACATTTACCGATGACTGAAAGAAATATTCGATGTTTACTGACACCGAAGCAATGGCGTTTACCGACACCAAAAAATGACCAGACATTTACCGATGACTGGGTGGAACTCGATGTTTACCGACACCGAAGCAATGGCGTTTACCGACACCAACACAAAGAAGACACACGCGGGTGTTGACGTGACTCTTACTGATATCACCAGAATAGAATCTGGGATAAGTTGAAACAAGGCTGATCACTTGCTGGGAGTCTCACTGGGGAGAAACAAACTTCTGTCACCATCGGGTGAGGAAATAAACCTCTGTCACCATCGGGTGAGGGAAATAAACCTCTGTGGGGATAATCAATTCCGAATGCCGTCGAAGCAAATGTAGCAGACTGGTGCTGATTTTGAACAAAATGATCCGCTTCTGCCGGGGATGCGGTCTGATGTGGTATCGAACACATGAATGCATATGTTTGAATTTTTCTATGGCGTAATGCTCCATATGGGATGGAAATGCTACGCAATTTTGAGGATGCAATGATTACTATATGCAATGCAATATGATAAGAACTCTGCGGGGAGAAATACACAGGACGACTGTGCTGAGGAAATCTTCAAGACAAATCCACTAGGGAAAAAGAGGGCAACTGCTGGGGAGCCAACAATACAAATCCACTAGGGGAAAGCAAAGCAACACGCTGGGGAGCAATGAATCAACTCTGCTGGGGGAAAACAGAGGGAAACCTACTGGGGATAGCCCAATCGATCCACAAAAATTCCGCTTGGGGAAATAAAAACTCCGCTGGGGGAGCTAAATCAGGCGACTCTTTGGGGATGAGGCTTCATGCAAACCTCAGATAAAACAGACTGCTTTGGGGAATAACTGCTACTCCGCCGGGGACGACCCACAATATTCACGAGTAGAAATCAACTCAGCTGGGGATGCGGATATCGATCTGCCACGATAACTCATCCAATCCTCTGGTAGGATAATCTCCGCTGGAGAAATGACTGCTTCGCTGGGGAAGGCTCGAACAATCCATAGACTAGGGTAATGATTCTGTCTGGGGAAAGCACTGCTGGAGAGTGCTCACAGGCGACGACCTTACCGGGGAGAATACTCACAGGTGACGACCTGCGAATCGGAACGACAGATGCCCCAGGGAGTACATGGACAAGATACGCTCAAGTGTCCTCAACATTCAAAATGATTTTCAAATGTTTTAATCTTTCTGCACGTCATTGTTTAGCCTTCATGTTTTTAGATGCAATGTTTATCAAAAATTCGGACGTTTTTTGCAAACAAAACAGTAAAAGTAAAAACAGGAGAGCAATTTATCTGAATAACGACTTTTATTGATTGAAAGTGTGCCTGAAAAGGCAAGTACATTGGGAAGCAATTCCTAGAAAGAGGTAATTGCGCACAAAAGGAAAAAATAAACTATCCTAATGGCAATGTGAACACGGCATCCACTGTTTCCCAACTCTGTTATAACTCATAGATCATCAGTTTCCTCCCAATTCCTTGCTTTCTGAGAAGAATGACTGGACCGATCACATCTTTGGAGATGGCAGCTGACGAAGCATGACGAAGTACAGATGACTCAGAATGTAGTCTTCGCTTTAATCCCTCTTTTGCCTGGATCGCCCTTTCGGGTTTTCAATCCACCGGGATACCCATTTTTGCCTAAGCCGCCCTTGCGGGTTTTCGACTTACCGGGTGTACAATTTTTTCAATTTTTATCCCTAACTTTTGCCCGAACCTTTTCTTTCTGTTTTTGGTTCGCCGGGATGCCCATTTTTGCCTGGACTATTTTGTTCTTTTTGTCCAGCGGGTCAATTTACGCGAAGTATTTTTTGACTACATCTGAGTTGACAGGGGAAGGAAAATCTTCACCGTCCATAGTTGTAAGCATCAAGGCTCCACCGGAGAAGACCTTCTTCACAACATATGGACCTTCGTAATTAGGAGTCCACTTGCCCCTGTTATCTGTACCGGGAGGAAGGATCCTCTTCAAAACTAGATCGCCAGTTTGAAATGTCCGAGGACGCACTTTCTGATCAAAGGCTCGCTTCATCCTTCTCTGATACAACTGCCCATGGCACACAGCTGCTAACCGTCTTTCTTCGATAAGGCTTAACTCATTAAACCTTGTACGAATCCACTCGGCTTCGTCCAGCTTGACATCCAATAATACCCTCAGAGAAGGGATCTCAACCTCAACTGGTAGGACTGCTTCCATACCATACACAAGGGAGTAGGGGGTTGCCCCGGTCGACGTACGTACTGAGGTACGGTATCCATGCAAAGCGAAAGGCAACATCTCATGCCAATCTTTGTACGTAACGACCATTTTCTGCACAATCTTCTTGATGTTTTTGTTAGCTGCCTCTACAGCACCATTCATCTTTGGTCTGTAAGGAGAAGAATTGTGATGTTCAATCTTGAAATCTCTGCATAAGTCTTTCATCATTTTGTTATTGAGATTCGAACCATTGTCAGTGATGATTCTCTCGGGAACTCCATAACGACAGATGATTTCCTTCTTGATGAACCGGGCAACCACTTGTTTGGTGACGTTGGCATAGGAAGCTGCTTCCACCCATTTGGTGAAGTAATCGATCGCAACCAAGATGAAGCGATGTCCATTAGAAGCAGTTGGTTCAATCCTCCCAATCATGTCAATGCCCCACATGGCGAACGGCCAAGGCGAGTTCATGACATTCAACGGGCTTGGTGGTACATGCACCTTGTCGGCATAGATCTGACACTTGTGGCACTTTCGAGCGTATTTGAAGCAATCGGATTCCATAGTCATCCAATAATAACCGGCTCTCAGCAATTTCTTCGACATTGCATGACCACCAGCGTGGGTACCAAACGAACCCTCATGCACTTCTTGCATTAACATGTCTGCTTCGTGTCTATCCACGCATCTGAGCAAGACCATGTCAAAGTTCCGCTTGTATAGCACATCATCCTGATTCAGATAAAAGCTTCCAGCAAGCCTTCTCAGGGTCTTCCTATCATTCTTCGACGCACCCTCAGGATACTCTTGAGTCTTGAGGAAGTTCTTGATGTCATAATACCACGGCTTATCATCAATAGCATTAACGGACTCGGCTGCAAACACATATGCAGGCCTCTCGAGTCGATTCACAGCAACATGTGGCACCTGATTCCACCAATGAACCTTTATCATGGAAGATAAAGTAGCCAAGGCATCAGCCATCTGATTCTCGTCTCGCGGGACATGATACAACTTCACCTTCTTGAAGAACGTCAGTATTCTTCTGGTGTAATCTCTATACGGAATCAGATGTGGCTGGTTTGTATTCCAATCTCCATTGACCTGATTGATCACTAGAGCTGAATCTCCAAATATATCAAGTGTTTTGATTCTCAGATCAATGGCTTCTTCTATCCCCATGATACAAGCCTCGTACTCAGCTTCATTGTTGGTGACATCGAAAGTCAATCTGGCAGAGAAAGGTATATGAGCACCTTTGGGATTGATCAACACTGCCCCAACACCGTTACCGTTCATATTCACGGCCCCATCAAACATCAGTGTCCACTTGTCATCAGGATCAGGTCCTTCCTCAACAAGCGGCTCTTCACAGTCTTTCGCCTTCAGATACATGATGTCCTCATCAGGGAATTCAAACATCATAGGCTGATAATCGTCGATCGGTTGTTCGGCAAGATAGTCTGACAGAATACTACCTTTGATGGCCTTCTGAGACGTGTACTGAATGTCATACTCTGTTAAGATCATCTGCCAACGGGCAACACGTCCGGTGAGAGCTGGCTTCTCAAAGATGTATTTGACTGGATCCATCCTAGAAATCAACAGAGTAGTATGGTTCAACATATACTGCCTTAGTCGGCGAGCAGCCCAGGCCAAAGCACAGCAAGTTTTCTCGAGCAGTGAATATCTTGTTTCACAGTCGGTAAACTTTTTGCTTAGGTAGTATATGGCATGCTCTTTTCGACCAGACTCGTCATGCTGACCCAATACACACCCCATCGAAGTCTCGGTGACTGATAGGTACATGATCAGTGGTCTCCCAGGAACTGGAGGAATAAGGATTGGAGGGTTTTGCAAGTATTCTTTGATTTTGTCAAAAGCTTCCTGACAGTCATCATTCCATTTGATCGCCTGATTCTTTCTGAGTAGTTTGAAAATTGGTTCACATGTAGCAGTTAGATGAGATATGAACCTTGCAATGTAGTTCAATCTCCCTAAAAACCCACGGACTTGCTTTTCCGTCTTCGGTTCAGGCATCTCTTGAATAGCTTTGACTTTAGCTGGATCAACCTCAATCCCTTTCTCACTGACAATGAAGCCTAAGAGCTTCCCGGATCTCACCCCGAACGTACACTTGTTCGGATTCAGCCTCAGTTTGAACTTGACCAGTCTGTCAAACAACTTCTGCAGATTAACCAGGTGCTCCTCTTCCGTCTGCGACTTCGCAATCATATCATCCACGTACACTTCGATTTCGTTGTGCATCATGTCATGAAAGAGAGTCGTCATTGCCCTCTGATAGGTAGCACCGGCATTCTTCAGCCCAAATGGCATCACTTTGTAGCAGAACGTGCCCCAAGGTGTAATGAATGTCGTCTTTTCCATGTCCTCTGGCGCCATCTTGATCTGGTTGTAGCCTGAGAAACCGTCCATGAAAGAGAATACCGAGGATTGAGCCGTATTATCCACCAATACATCAATGTGAGGTAATGGGAAATCATCTTTTGGACTTGCCCTGTTCAGATCCCGGTAATCGACACACATTCTGACTTTGCCATCCTTCTTTGGCACTGGAACGATGTTGGCAACCCAAGGTGGGTAACTTGTAACAGCCAGGAAACCTGCGTCCCACTGCTTTTGAACCTCTTCTTTGATCTTGACAGCCATATCAGGACTAGTTCTGCGAAGCTTCTGCTTGACCGACAGGCATTCTTCTCTGAGAGGTAACCGATGCACCACAATGTCTGTATCCAAACCCGGCATATCTTGGTATGACCAGGCGAATATTTCCACATATTCTTTCAGCATCTCGATTAGCCTCCTCTTGACAGAGTCTTCTAAAGCAGCCCCAATCTTGATCTCTCTTCTGGCGTCTTCGGTACCTAGATTGACAATTTCCAACTCTTCCTGGTGAGGTTGGATGACCCTTTCCTCTTGCTTCAGTAGTCTGACCAATTCTGCAGGGAGTTCACTGTCTTCCTCACTCTCCTCTTCAGCTTGGTAGATGGGATTGTTGAAATCATACTGAGCCATAACAGAGTCGTTCACAGTGGGTGCCAAAAGATCACTTCTGCATGTTTAATGTTTTGTTTTTAGAAAAAAGATTTCAATAAAGTCACAAAAAACAAAAACATTGCCATTTTTAATATTTTGAAAAAGTGGAAAAACAGAAAATAGAAAGACAGAGATCTCAAAATTTGATTGAAAAAAACGTCCTTTATTTATAAACATTGAGAACATGATGTGGCCCTACAATGAACCACTACGCCCTGGGCGGAACGTAGGGTTTTCATGCAAAATGATAAACAAAAGAAAATTACTCTGTCAGTAGAGTAACTTGGACCACTTCTTCTGCTGTCCAGTTGTTGATGACCTCGCCTGGTGCACAAGGGCGGACCCAGACATCCAAATCACAACCACAGTCCTCACCATTAGTAGCAAAGACGTCCCCATGGTTCATCAGCCCAGCGCTGGTGAAGGTGCTCGGACCTGCTTGTACATGCTGCTCTACTGCGAGAGGCTCGTACCCAATGCCGAATTTGTCTTCTTTTACAGGCAAGTCAACCATCTTGCCCCAGCCTTCAGCCTTACCGGAGTCAACAACCTCTTTGGCTTGCTTGTACGATGATATTGAAGCACCTGGCTTCCTCTGCTCTGCACAAGCTACACCTTCTAATGCCACAGTCTCGAATGCCTGGCACAGGGTTTCGTGGATTTCGCCATCCACCTCAACATACTTGAATGAGGAGAGATGACTCACCAGAATCTCCTCTTCACCGCAGACGGTCACAATCTGACCGTTCCAGACGTATTTGAGTTTCTGATGGAGAGTTGACGAGACTGCTCCAGCGGCGTGTATCCAAGGACGCCCCAACAAACAGCTGTAAGCAGGCTGAATGTCCATCACATAAAATACGATGTCAAAGGTCTCAGGACCTATCTTCACTGGCAATGTGACTTCACCAAACACAGACCGTTTGGATCCGTCGAATGCACGCACGATCAGGTCACTGGGAGTGAGCACGACTCCCTCGACATCAATCTTCTTCAGTATTTGCTTCGGAAGGACATTCAGGGACGACCCGGTGTCCACTAGCACGTGAGATAGAACAGCGCCCTTGCACTCCATAGTGATGTGCAAGGCTTTGTTGTGATTACGGCCCTCAGGCGTCAAGTCTAGGTCAGTGAAACCTACACCATGCCTGGTACTCACGTTTGCTAGAACACCCTCCAGCTGGTTGACCGATATCTCTTGCGGGACGTATGCCATATTCAGCATCTTCAACAGAGCGTCCCGATGTGCCTCAGAACACATCAGCAAGGAGAGTATCGAGATCTTCGACGGAGTCTGGTTGAGTTGATCAACAATCTTGTAATCACTCTTTTTGATGATCTTCATGAACTCCTCAACATCTTTCTGAAAAGAACCCTCAGCCTCCTTCTGAGCCGGTTCTTCGTCAACCACTGCCTGTTTGCCCTTAGCTCTTGCGGATGACTCAGCAGCAGCATCCCTCACAGGCTGAGGCGCAAACAGTCGTCCACTCCTTGTGAAGCCTCCCTGTCCTCCGACATTGTCCACCACAGGACTTGTAACAGCAGGGATCCTCACAGGAGCACTGATCGTAACTGGCGTTTGAACAACCGACCTTGTCTGGTTACCAGCCCTCCTATCTCGGCGATAGGCATTGTCATAACTCCAGGGCACAGCTCTACTATTTCCAACTTGTCCTCTGCCGGACGCCACAATAGTAGCAGGTGCTCTGATGGTTACCGGAGCAGAAATGGTAACCGGAGTATTGCTGGTGGTGGGTGTACTGACAGCCCCACGTCCTCTTCCTTCAGCCGGCTTATAAAAAATGGTGACAGTAGACACTGCCCCATTATCTCTGGTAGCACGGCTAAACTGTAGACAGCCTTCGTCCATTAACCTCTGAATACCAGTCTTCAACTGGTCACAACCGTCCATGGCCTCTGAACAGCCCAAACAATCTTCTGAACAACCTGGGTCAACACCCCCCTTTAGCAATCGGTCCTTGACAATCAGTAAGGAAGTCTGGACATCTTCAACATTCACAACCAGATCTTCAGCCTCTCCATCTTCAATGTTATTAACCCTATGCCCCCCATGTTGCGGCATAGGATTGTTTACCACATTCGGAACCGGAGAGAAGTTGATTGTCTTGGAATCAATCAGATCCTGAACCTTGTGCTGAAACGCCCGGCATCTTTCAGTATGGTGGCCTGGTGCCCCAGAGTGAAAGTCACATCTTACATTGGCATCGTAGCCGGGTGGCAGCACAGTAGGAGTTGCCATCGTACGCAACTCTACAAACCCTAGCCGGAGTAGCTCGGGTAGTAGTTCTGCGTACGACATGGGCAGAGGGTCAAATCTCCTATCAGGATTCAATCTCTGTCTCTGCTGAAAAGGACGTTGCTGCTGTTGCTGCTGTTGTTGAGGTCGTTGCGGTTGTTGCGGTTGTTGTTGAACTCTCTGTTGTTGTGGACGCGGTTGAGGTGCAGGAATGGTCACTGCAGCGATTGGACGATACTGGTCCCTGTTGTTGGCTCTGTAAGCACTCCCTCT
This sequence comes from Lathyrus oleraceus, assembly GCF_024323335.1. Lineage (NCBI taxonomy): Eukaryota > Viridiplantae > Streptophyta > Magnoliopsida > Fabales > Fabaceae > Lathyrus > Lathyrus oleraceus. The sequence continues at coordinate 339,966,972 of NC_066584.1, read as the reverse complement.
GTGCTGTACAGCGTTGGTTTCTCCTTCTCTACGGCGAGGTGCCCCAGAGAAGGGTTTCTTTGATGACGACGAGGAACCAGTATCGTGGATCCTCCCAGCCTTGATCAGGCTCTCAGTTCTTTCGCCGCAGATTACGACGTCAGAAAAGCTTCCGAATGGGCAGCTTCCCATCCGATCCATATAGACACCTTGTAGAGTGCTAATGAACATGTCAGTCAACTCCCTTTCTAGCATAGGGGGTTGAACTCTCGCAGCTAGTTCGCGCCATCTCTGGGCGTACTCTTTGAAACTTTCATTGTTCTTCTGACATAAGCTTTGCAACTGAGTTCTGGTCGGAGCCATGTCCATGTTGTGCTTGTACTGCCTGAGGAACGCCTCACCCAGGTCTCTCCAGCACCGAATTGAATCCCGCTTCAATTCCATATACCAGTCCAAGGACGCCCCAGATAGACTATCCTGGAAGAAATACATCCACATCTTCTCATCGTCTGTATATGCGGATATCTTTCTATAGTACGCCTGCACATGGGTGCGAGGGCAAGAGGTACCGTTGTATTTGTCGAATGACGGCGCCTTGAATTTGTGCGGGATTCTGAGTCCTTCAACCAATCCCATGTTTGTAACGTCAAAACCGAGAGAGTTTTGACATTCCATTGCTCTGATTTTCTCAGCTAGGGCCTCTACTTTGCGATCTCTCGCATCATTTCTACCCAACATGTTGTCGTCTTCGCTGAGCATAGTAAACAGATCCTCCTGTCTGTCAACAATCGGAATTCTGTTACGGACCGGAGCATGGATGACTCTGGGACTAACAGCATCTGGAACAATTGGTTGACCGTCAACCCGGATACCCCTCAACTCTTCTCCTACAGCATAGTGGTTGACGGGAATAGCAGCGGCAGGAACGTCAGGAACTGGGTTTCCTTCTTGCAAAGGCTGGTTGGGCGGTGGCAATACAGCTTCTTGCCTCTGGACCAATGCTCGGAGTTCTTCTTGACCTTGTGCAACCCCTTGCATCATGTGAATAAATTGGGCCATGCTAGCCCTCATTTCTGCCAACTCGGCTTGCACCTGATCCATGTTGCGTTGATGGTTGAGCCTCGTTGAGTAGCGGTGTTGTCTCTGATCAGCTATCCTGCCTGAACACAGGAACCCACAGTGAGAAGACTGCACAAGAACACCTGTTATGCAAATGATATGATTATGATGTCTAATGATATGCATGATGCACATGAGATGCTCATTTCTCAGGCATTCAAGGAGTCTGACTCATCTTGAAAAAAGATGGCAACCTGCAGCAACAAGAGATAAACAGATACAGGGAAAAAGAGATCAACAGAGAAAATCAACAGCCTTATATATGAATAAGGGTACAAAAGAAGTCATACAACTGAATTTTCGAAAACAGAGTACAAAGAAAAAGAAACCCATCCAACAAGTCTGGTGGTGATTCTCAATAAAAAGATCCGAGAGAGATGGATTACAAACAAATGAATCCCATCCAACAAGCCTGGAGGTGATTCAGCAACAAAAATACAAAACAAAGATATAGTCTAAGGCAGACGGTCTTCTGGAATGAGGGTCTTCAGGTAATGACACTGGTCTATCAGCAGTGAACATTCTGAACAATCTGGTAGCGGAGTGATCTTCTCTTTCAACTGTCTCCTCAGCTCCAAGACTTCTCCTCCGAGATACTCCTCCGACTTCTGTCTCAACTCCATCTCCTTCTTCAACTGACTGTCTTTGTCCTTGAGTTGCTTCTCCAAGTCTCTGATTTTCTTTTGATAACTGACTTCCACTCTCTGTAATCTCAGACATTCCCTATGCTCTGCATCCATCAGGGATTCCATCTCTTCATATGATCTCTTCTTCCCCCTCGCTCTACTAGCATCCTCTCCTTGCACTTCCCTGAGTTGATGGGCCAAATGCAGCTTATCGGCCTGAGCTTTGTACAACTCCATCTGAGTGTTTTGCTCCTTCTCCCTCAGACGCCGACTCTCCATCAGGGCTAACTTATAGTGCTCAGCAGGCACACTATCAGCAAGTACCAAGGGTGGTTGCTCTTGCAACGACTCCATCCTATCGTAGGGAAGCAGCAAAGTTTCCACTCTCTTCTTTACCCAATCGGTGTAATCGGGCATCGCAATGGCAAACTTCTTCCCTAAGACGGATCCATCCTTTACTCCAACATCTCTCCAGGCCTTCCCTAACTGCTCCAACTTAGCAGGGTCATCCTTCTTCTCGAAACAGAAACTCTCAGCTATCTCAGCTTCGAGCGGTCTTCTACTCATGACAAACCCTAGCTGGCGAAGGGAGAGAACTGGGTTGTAATTGATGCAACCCTTGGTTCCTATGAGTGGCACACCCCGGAATTCACCACAGCTCAAGATAACATCCTTCACGTCCATCCGGTACGACTGCCACCTGATGTCGTAGGAAGTGAGCGACATGACCCTCTGAGTCCACTTCAGAGTGCTCTGGGCATCCACAAATGGTCCGCTGGCTGGCAGAAGTGACATGAACCACTTGTACAGAAGAGGTAAGCAGCATCTGATGGCTCCACCCTTACCATGCCGACTGTGGATGGCATAGTAAGTGTCTGCAAGGAGGGTAGGGACTGGATTCCCTCTGATGAAAATGCTGATGGCAGCATGGTCTATGAAGTTCGGCATACTAGGAAATAGGATGATCCCATAGATCATGGCAGCTAGCTGTGCGTGAAAAACTTCCCAATTCCCCTTATCTGCTTCAATTCTGGCAATTCTCAACAGAAACTTCAACGGTAGACCAACAACCTCCCCACAAGGCTTCCAAATCTTACCAACTTCCTCAACACTCAACCGGAGAGCTCTGGCAATCAATCTGAAGTCGACCTCCTTGGGGACGTCCAAGAAGGGAACCTGATGCTGAACAGGGATACTCAACAGGATGGAATACTCTTCGAGAGTAGGTGCTAGTTGGTAATCCTGGAAGGTGAAGCATCTGAGCTCTGGATCATAGAACTGGAGTAGTGTCTGCAGAGGCACTGGATCTACTACTGTCTTCAATACTGTCAAGAGATCTCCATACCGTCCAACGAAACTCTTCAGTCGATCGTCTGACACGAGGCTACCCAACTCAACTAGCGGAGTCAACGGCTCTCGGTGGAAACTGTACGAACAGGTCTTCCGCTTCAGCTCGGGAACTGTTGCCATCTCAATCAGTAGGCAGACTCGGGAATGTACCTGAGAAATGATATGCATGCAGAGATTAGTTTTTTTTTCTCTTTTTTTTTTTTTTTTTTTTTTTTTTTTTTTTTTTTGCGTTTCTTTTGAAAAATAAACATGCTATGATGCACATGATGCAGACACGGCTGGCTGTGCAAACTCTGATCAGAATGAAGCTTCAGTCGGAATCAGAACATAAATCCAACTTAGGGTTAACTGAACACTGTCTGAACAAAAGTCACCATCAGAACCAAAGTCACCAACGGTACCTGTAATGAATAACCCTTCCCCACTCACGGGTGTAGTCTAGGCCAGGGTAAAGCTGAGAGAAACGCAGCATAAATAACCTTTCGCAGAAATACTATCATATACACACCCGAAGTATGTAACGACAGTATCCCACCAGGGTCTGAACTGCTCGTGATATCAATGTTCCGCTAAGTGGCGCCATACCACCCGCTTCCCATGAATCACTCTATTCCTAATCATCCTAGATTTTCACTCATGGTCTGGGTATTGGACCTTTTACCTCGACTGACTCCCCCCCCACACAGAGAAAACAGACAGCCAGCCAGCAATGAATAATGAATATGAAATGCAAACATCAATGCGCACAATCAATGCAAACAATAAATGTACATATATACAATGAATGCAATAAAATACAACAAGCAGAAAGCAACCAAAACCCTAATCCTAGAGAGCGCTAGGAGAGACTCGCCTAGGGAAGATGGACCAGCGTAGGTCAACTTCTCCGTATCCCCAGCAGAGTCGCCAGCTGTCGCATCGCGCGAAAAACCGGCGGGAAAAGAAAGAAACAACAGAGCCGCCACCGTGCGTTATTTATCCCGAAAGAGGGAAAGGAAACGCTCGAAGTAAACCTAGGAAAAAACATGGTCTCGCGACCAAAGAGGATGGGTTCGGGAGTCGGTTATGCGAAGGGAAGGTGTTAGGCACCCTACGCATCCGTAGTACTCTACGGGATCCACGCACAAAAGGAAGGAATATGGTTGCTAAACACTGCTCAAACACACACACACTGGCTGAAAGAGACAAAAGAGACTGACTGAAACTGACTCGGCAGGATGTCGCATCCTGGGCCTACTTAGTCTATCAGGCATAGACATCAGAGTCGAAGTAGTTCGGACTGGGGAAACGACACATGCTCGCTAGGATATCGTATCCTATGCATACGTATCTTCTCGGACGAGAGAAGAATCAGAGCATTCGTAGCTCGGCTGACACGCACGCAAACAAAACAAAACACAGGCAAACGTGGAGCCCGACTGCCAATCACTGGACTTATGTCAGCATCCGAACCTAAACGACACGCAAAAGAGGCAAACGTGGAGCCTGAATGCCAATCACTGGACTTACGTCAGCATCCGAACCTAAACAACACAACAGATAGAGAGGGAGTCTGGGACTCAGCCTATAACTGTCAAACAAAACACAAAAAGAAAAGAAAAGGCGCCCGGAGAGATCAGCTCAATCTCCTGCCTACATACTTCATCTGGTGTGAAGATCAGGGCGATGTAGTTCCCCTACGCAGGGACAAAGGATCTAGCCTAACCAGATAACAGAGGGAGACACAACTCTAGGGAGACTACGACTCGAGCCTAGATGTTGTCATGCAAAGTCAACCCTAAGTTAAGGTTTCTAGCTAAATGGCACAAGGGCCAACCTATCCTAGACAAGGCTTGCACAGGAAGCAAGGGATCTCAATTGCAACTAGTGGCAAGAGAAAGGGGATATCTCAATCACAACAGGGGTGAGAGAAAAGAATTAGTGTTAGTGGTTAGTCAAACTCGACAAGACATCGCATCTCGTGCCTACGTATCTCATCTGGACATGAGAATCAGAGTTGCCGTAGTTCGGCCTAACAACTCTAAGTGTGGCTCACACAAGGGTTAAGCCACACAGACTTGACTTGCACAGGAAGCAAGCCAAGCACAACCTATTGCACAAGGGCAAGCAACTAGAGCCTAAAGAGGCAAACAAAGCAATCACAAACACAGATAGCATAAAATAAACACACCAACAAGGGGGCTCAAACATCAGAGGTTAGGCACTAGGGCCAACTGGAATGGGGTAAGTGTGCTCTTAACCTTGCCATTGAGAGGCTAAGGTGAAGCAGAGGAAAGGAGATGAGGGGTGTGCCTCATTGCTTCTATCCCTGGCCTGGGAGAGCATCAAATAGAAAGTAGGGGAGTTCAGAAAGATGGAACTCTTTCCCCTTATTGACTCGATAGATCTTGGGTTTTTATCTCGATGCTTCAACCATGTAATGGGAGCAGAGAGAGGACACACTGAATAGTGGGGGATAGGCTACTTATCCCTACCTTCCACCGATTGCCTTACTTGAAGGACTTTTCCTGCTTAGGACAATTTTAAACAAACACAGGCATTGCCTCTTAAGGAGGGCTTCAGACAGTTTGCCCGGTCAAATAACAGACCGGGACTCCAGACTACATGAAGTAAAAGAGATTATACCTCAAAGCAATTGCTAAAAAGCAAAGCAAGCAACTAAAGCAACTAAAGGGTACCTGAGAAAAACCAAACAAATCAGTATGCAATTAAACAGTTAAAAGCAAAGGAAATGGAGAAACAGTCAACCACAGAAGATCAACTGTGCAAAGCAAGACTCAAGTTACATGAGTCACCTACAAAACAAAAGGTTAGCACAATATAGACAAGCAAACAATCAAATTCAATCACATTTGAGTGATCCTTAAAGCATGGGTGCTCAACCTGAAACAACAGCTCAATTGTAAGCTCAGAAGACCACTAGGGCTAGCCTAGGGTCAAAGATGAAAGAAGAAGGTCAAGGCAGCAAGCAATATTCAATCAAAGTCAAACTCAATCATGTAGGAAGCAAACACAATTGGGTTCAAACTTATATCATGCATCAAGGTCATTTCATATGCAAAAGAATGCAAAGCATAGCAAAGGAAGCATACAAAAGTCAACAGCAAAGACTTCATTCAAAAGTCAACTCAAACAATCTCAAAAAATCATGAAACAAATCACACTCAATCCTAACATCTAACATGGTATACATGTCAAATTTCATGGCAATTGGATGAGAGGAAGGCAGTCAAATAAAATCATGAAGTCAAAACAAATTCAAGTAAGCATGGTGAAAGTCAACAAGCATGGGTCAACTTCAAAAAATCATATCAATTTGAAAACAGAAGAGAAATGAATTAGATTAACACCAATGCAAAGCTCAAAGAGTCTAGTTATCACATATGAAATTTCATGGACATACAATATGATTTGAGAATTTCACAAAGGATTTGGCAAGGTATAGCACAAAAAGTCAACAAATGACTAAGCATGGAAGAAAATTCTCAATTAAATGGAAAACAGCATGATTAACTCCAAGAAAATTCATAGATCAACTAGACATACAAGAGATCATTCATGCAAAATTTGGGATCATTTGGATGTGGGGAAGTGTGTGAACAAAATTTGTGAAAATACATGATCATGGCATAGCATCAATTGTAACACATGACTTCAAAAAATCATAACCCTCAATCCACAAATGATAAATGCACAAACTCTATATGGAAATGAAGGTCAATGTGTCTAGTTTCACCCTAAAAAATTTCAAAGGCATTGGGCACAACATCATTATTTCACAATTGAAATGGCCAAGGGTATCATTCATGCACACATGTTGAGAAAATAATTGTCAATTAAAAACCAACCACTGGAAAATTAATTAAAATTCACCATTAAATAATAGACTCAAACATGATCAAGTGTAAAAAATTTCATAATTTTTGGGTGAAAAATGAATTGGAAAATAATTATTGAAGTTGGATGAAATATTGGGCAAAACATGAACAAGGGCAAGGCAAAGGTAGTCAAACCAAGGTCAAAGGATGGCAAATGTGTAATTACTGAGGCCACTTATTGAAACGACTGTGTTTCAGGGGCGCCCAGGAAATGTCCTGATTGGCTTGCCCCAATGAAACAGTAAACCAAGCCATAATATCCAATGAACTTCCATATTTTCTGGGTTCATGCAGGGAACTAGGGCTTGGCATAATACAACAGCAGGGCAATTCAAATACTCAACTTCAATCAAACATCATGGCCAATAAATTTCAACAAAATCGTGCAGACCAACATGGTAACATAAAGGACATTCATGCAGCACAGGACAACAACAGCCAACAAGACTATATGGGAACTGGCTCTAGGGTTTCGACAGCATGGTTTATGAAATGTAACATACAACATGAGCAACAACATCCAAACAAATTCAAACCACAAACTCACAACAGCATAGCATCTAATAAACATTCTTCATACAACCATAACATAACAACAAACCAACACCATCTGTTCATGCGAAATCTTGGCAGGTTTTAAGGTTTGAAACACAGTTAGCAAGGTATTAGCATGGCATCGTGTATTCATCAATCATCCAAGCAAATCCAAACAGCAAACACACAATAGCATGGCCTCGAAATGTATCATGCAACATGAGCAAAAACAACAGCCAATGTTCATGCAACAATAAAAGCATGATTTTCTGGAAGAAAAAATAACAGGATTTCAACATCATGGCTCAAGGTTCAAACTTCAAACAAGTTCAGTCAACATCCAAACAGAATCAAACATTTGAACACACAACCAGCATAGTATTTGGCAAGCAGCATGAACAACATCAAAATAAACAATGGAAGTTCAACATTCTGTTTTTTAGAAAAACCTTAGGGATTATCAGCAGGGTATCAAGTTCAGCTTCAAGCAATCGAATAAACAACATCCAATGAACAGCAACAATTAATCATGACAATAGTGCAACAAACCAATACACATTCAGACAAAATTCCTGGACAGGATAAAGTAGTTTAACAGCAGCAGGGTTTGAAAGTCATGTTCATCATGCAATCAAACAGTCATCACCAATTGAAACTTGAACAGCATGGCAAGCAATCATGGCATTGGTACAAGTTTGTTTATGCAACATCATCATCATACAGCATTAATTAACAACAGACCAAGCACAAGCAGAGGAGATTCCCGGGCAGAACTAAATTAAACAACAGCAACATATATCAATTCCACTCCATGGTTCATCAACATCAAACAAAATTCAAGCAAAACACATAATAACATGGCACTGGTACATGTTTGTTTATGTGACCAACATCATGAGAAAATCAATCCCGATCAAGAGGCCCAATTTGCCTGGCAACTAAACATCATCCCCAAATGGCTTTAAACAGAAAAACATACACAGTTCAAGGAGATATTCTAGGCAGGTCTAATGGATTTAAGAAACAGCAGGCATGAACATTTTCATTGAAACTCAACATCAACCTATAGCATGGTCAGCAGCATAGCAGCAACAATATGATTATGCAGATACACCTAATAACAACAGGCATGACTATGGGAAAATAAACTGGAAACAAATTAGAGTTTAATGGATACAGCAATGCTTTATTATTTCCATATTCAACCATTAATGATGAACAAACAATCATAAATAGAATCCTCAATAATCAGGCATGGTAATGAACATTCATCATTAAGTAAACCTAGCTGACAACAAAACAACATGACTATGGGAGTTTTCAAGACAGAGTGCTAGGGTTCGGATATAACAGTAGCATGTGTTCAACATCATCAATCAGTCATCATCAATTGAAAATCAAATAACATGGCAAGCAAGCATGACATATCCCTCAAACATGACCACTAATACACCATAGTTTTCAAGAATCGGGTAAGAACAACTTCATGCACAAAAAATACAAATCCGGATTTCTCCCTCATAACATCATCATTTCAGGTAAAATAAATTGTAGTGTACTCAGCATGATAAGACCTACCAAAAACATGATATAGTTTGGAGAAAGGAGAGGACTGAAAACTAACTTGTTTTTGAAGAAAAGCTGGAAATAGTGATGGATTGAGGGATATAGCTCGAAACAGGTAGTCACACAGCTTCCAAAGGTTGAATGCTTGCAGAAAATTAGCTCAAGAACACATAACCTGGTCCAGCCTAAAATCTGCCCTCAACAGTGCTCTTGAAGATGCAGAGCTAGGGAAGGTGTTTCAGTTGAGAAATGATGATGAGAATGTGCTCAAGATGTTGTCTAGATAATGAAGGAAACAAGAGGAACTTGTGTGCTTTGAGGATCTGCTCAGAATTTTTCCAATTGCCAATTTGCAAGAAGAGAGTGAGAGTGTGTTTTCTGTGTGTAGGCTGTAAAAACTAGGGTTTGTTTGGACAGAAGGAAGGCTTATATGGGTCTGTTTATGCTCCACTAATCACATGCTAAGCTTGCTTAGCCTTAAAGAACTTATTTTCATTTTTTGCTAAATTGGTACAAATGAAAATGGAGGTGTGCAGATTGGTCGTGTGGGCCTGCAATCATGCTGCATACAGACTGCATTTCTGCTGCTTTGTGGCTGCACATCAATTGCTAACATGTACTTGCTTATTGAAACCAATTGCATATTTTGACAACTTTGCACTTTAGGCCAAAATGATGGGAAAATGGTGGTATGATGATGAGTTAGGAGCTGGAACATGTCACAAATGTGGTATAAAATGGATTCCAATTGGCCAAGTCAAGAAAAAATCAAAGAAGCAAAAAGTCAAACTTGGGTCAAACTTTGAATTTTAAAGGAATAGGTCCAAAAATGCCATTTTGATTGGCAAGGTTTTAGGTCATGAAATTTATATTTTTGGAAAGAGGATGAAAAATGTGGTTTGTAGGAAAAAACCCCACCAAATTTGGCCTTATGGTTTGGGAGATATGCTCAGTTGAAGTTCACAAATTGATGAAAATGATTGGATCATATCTTGACAACCGCACATGGGATTTGAGAGTTCTTGGACTTTTTGAAAATGGGAGAACAAGATCTTCAACTTTCATGTTGGGCAAAAATTCATTTGAAGCTTGTATCATGATGCAAGTTGAGGATCAAGAAGTTTCCATTTTTGGCAGTTGAAATTACAGGTCCAGTTTCTATTTTTGGGAAATTTTCTGATTGGCTTGATATTCTTCCATGATGTTGATTCCCATGACATATGAGACCTACTAGGACATGAATAAACTCCTTCAAACCATTTCCATCCATCAAAACCAAAGAAATCAACCACAGTTGACCAACTTTGACTTTCTAGGGTTTTGGACTTGACTGTGCATTTCTGATGAATTCCAAACCCTAATTCCTTGAGACCTTGACTTCAAATGATGTCTCAAGACATATGAACTCTTGATGATTGATCATGGTGCCCAAATTCCACAAGAATGGCCACCATCCACTGCTTTGACTGATTGCTGACTGTTTAGGGTTTTGGCTTGTCTGTGCATCGACTGATGACCTCTGAGCCTTCAAACCTTGACTTGAACACTTCAAAAAGACCTCCAAGGCATGTGAACTTGTTGGGCAAACCTTAGGGCTTTGATTCCTTGAGAAGCAACCTTGCTTGATTGGTAGACTGATCTCCTGATCAGTTTGACCTAATTCTTGCTTGCTTGCTCTTGAGGCAACTGAGAAACAATGCAAATGTTATGCAATGGGTTATGATATGCTATGACCTAATATGAAATGATATGTACAATGATAGGTGCAAATTTGAGGTGCTACAGTTGAGGCTCAAATTCATCAGAACATTTTCAGGTCATCTAAAGGCCTATGCCAGTCAACTGAAAAGTCAACTGTGGGTTTTGAATTGAGAAATTGAGTTTCTTCATCCCATTCATGTTCTAACAATGCTTATTCATCATGAAAAACATCCATGTTTAAGAATTTGAGGTCAAGTCAAAAGTTTCCCAAAATGGAAAGTGACCTGTAATTTCAAGTTTCCAAAAATGAAAAGTTTTTGGTCCAACTTCAACTCAACTTTCCAACATGAAAGAAGCTTCAAATGAATTTTTGTCCAACATGAAAGTTGAAGATCTCTCTCTCCCATTTCCAAAACGTCCAAGATCATGAGCATCTGATGAATGGTTGAGGAGATATGGTCAAATCATTGCCAAGTGTGCATGGAATTTCAAATGGCCATAACTTTTGATTCATAACTTCAAATTTGGTGCCTCTTTTTCCAAAAAGCTTCTCATGACATGAACTTTCCAAACCATTCATCACATTGCATAAAATTGCATCATATGATCATTTGCTATTCCATGCCTATTTTTGAGGGAAATTCAAAAATTCAAAATTGGTGCATTGTATGGACAAAATACCATTGCATTTTGGTTTATGAAATGATTTTGAGTGACTTTGACCATGTACATGGCACTGTTCACGTGAGAATTTTGCCATGCACCTCCAATTTTCAATTTTTGCCAAACACCTTATTTTGCCTAATTTCAATTAACCAAATTAAGTGTGGATTAGCAATATGATTAAGAGAGCATATAAATACTAAAACCTAACAGAATTTCAGAGAGTTTTAATCATTTTCACCATTTCTAGATCCAAATTCTCTCTCCCTCCAAAATTTTCTCCTAATCAAAACTTCAAAAATCTTCAAAGAACCTTGCTATATTCTTTCATATTCTGGTTCTCTAGTATTGATTTAATGCAGATCAAGCTTTGGATTGTTAAATTCGTGCAAGAATCAAGTGTAGCAAGTTCATGAAGGTGAAGATGGAAATTCAGATTTGAGCTGGATCTCGCACCTGCCAAGCCTCAATTACTTCACCAAGCTTCAAGATAACATCTTAGGAGGTGATTTGGATCATTTGGAGCTTTGAATCGTGCATTTCAAGAAGCTGCTCTTCAAGAGGTTCAGTTTTCGAATCTCATAATTTTGCAATTCATTGACATGTTCATGTAGATCTTTCCATGCTGAGTTTACTGATGCTTTTAGAATTGAAAATAGTGCATTATTGATTGAGATATGCTTGATTCAAGTTGGATATGTCAAAATGTTATTGATCGATTTGCATGATTCGTTTTGAATTTGACTTAGTTAATACTCGATCTGCATTCTCCATGACATAAGCTTTAAAATGATGTATGATTTTAAAAATTTTGGAAAAATTTCTTGAGCATTGCTACTGTTCATCATCGTCTTCGCGAGGAAGATGATGTTCTTCACCGTAGCGTCCGTTTTGCGTCCGTCTGGTTATTACTGTGATGCGCCTAGGGTTTTTGTCCTATTCGTCCACGCGAGCGCTTCGCTGGCCTTTCCATTGGCCAGCATCCTTTTGACCTTGCCACGCATTGGCGCTGACTGCTGACTGGCACGCCCAGTCATAAATGAAACGACTGCGTTTCATGTGTAGCGCGCTTCTTTCAAATTGCAACCTGGTTCGATCCCTCCTGAAGCCATTTTTTCAAATTGATGTATCATTTTGCCATTTCCCTCCAAATTTTATGTATTACTTCATTTTCATTTCATATTTTCTCTCCAACTTTGAAAAATCATATCTAATTGAAAAATGCTCAAAATAATCCTTGGTTTTTTGCTACTTGTTCATTAAGATGTCCTCTATTTTATGATGTTAAATTCTGAAGTTGTGCATGGCTGGATTTGGAATTGTGTTAGACTATGTGATCATGTGTACATTTGTGACCTTGCTCCATTCATCTTATCCTAAAATGCTCAATATTGATCCCAATGCTCTGAAATTTTGCATGATATTTCTTGACATATTTGTGGATTTATGTGATTTTATTTGGCATTTTTTGCTGTTGGCCTCACTGTTTTTGACACATGTGCTTTAGGTGTGACAATTGGTGTCACACATTTGGATGTCTAGCTTGTGCCATTTTATTTCCATGCCATTTGAACTTGGATGCTTCTGATTTTTGGTATGAGGATTGTATTGGATGTGTTGTATGCTCATAATTGTTTCCAGAATTATTTGAATCATTTCTGTTTTGATTTGGAATTTTCATTCTCAATGTCCAAATATGTGCTTTGAACTTGTCTTTGACTTCCCTTGCACATGAAATGCCTTTGCTTGGTGATTTTGTTTTGGTCCTTTTTAGGATATGTTAATATGTGTTTGAAGTTGTATTGTGTTGAATATTAGCTCCTGTTTTGATTTTTTTCTTCACCTTTGACCTTAGGCTTTGACCTAGTGGTTTGTACTTACATGTGAGCTTTGAATTTCAGGACCAAGCACCCAAATTCCATGGTTGATGTTGCTTCATCATTTGAATGTTGATATTTGCTATTGATTGCTAACAATTGTTTGTTTTGTAGGTTGATGATAATTCACTTGAGTTTGCCTTATGGCTTATATGTTGTACATTGGGATTGTCTGTTTGTTGTTGACTGTTGTCTGTTTGTCTGAATACTGTACTGACTGTTTAGTTGTTTACACAGGTACCTAAGTTGCTTTAAGTTCATTTGAACTTTGCTTTGCTTGTGGTTGGCATACCACTTAGGTATTTTCCTTGATCTCCATGTAGTCTGGAAGACCTGCTGTTATTGGCAGGCACCTGTCTGAAGCCCTCCTTAAGAGGCCATGTCTTTGTTTGTTTAAATTTTGTGCCAAGCAGGTTAAGTCCTCTTAAGAGGCAATTGGCAGATAAAAGGGATGTGCAATCCATCCCCTACTATTCAGTTGTGTCATTCATCTTGCTCACACCATGTGTTGATGCACTTTGAATACAATTCTTGTACATAGAGTCATGTCATTGTGGAATAGAGTTCCCCATTCTGGACTCCCACACATTCTTTGATTCAAGCTCACCCCGGCCCGGGTTAAGAGCTATGAGGCATAACCCTCATCTCCATTTCATCTGCTCACCCTAACTCTCAATGTTAGAGGTTAAGAGCTTGATTATCCATTCCAGTATTTGGCTTGTTTGTCAAGGTCGATATGACCCCTTGACTAAAGCCCAACTTTGCTTGAGCCCATTGGTTGTGTATAGTGTGTGATAACTGATTGCTTGCTTGCTTGTTTGTTCATCTGTGCATAATTGTTTGTGTGTGCCTCTGTGCATTGTTTTCATCTTTGAGCATTAATTGTATATCATTTTCATGATCATTGTTCATACTTTGTGACATTTTGTTTTGTCCATTGAGGAGTCAATTGTAAGTCCAGCTATTGGCATTTGTTTCCTGTTGATCTGGTAGGAATTGGAACTAAGACCATTGATTGGCATTCCATTTCCTTGGAGTCGAGTGTAAGACCATTTATTGGCAACTTGTTTCCTCTTGCTTATTGCATTTGTTTTCTTTGTTTTGTGGGACTAGTGTAAGTCCATAGATTGACATCTGGTATCCATCTTTGTTTTGTGAGACTAGTATAAGTCCATTGATTGGCATCTGGTATCCATCTTTATTTTGTGAGTTTGGTATAAGACCATTGATTGGCATCTGGTTTCCATTTATTTTGGCTATCTCTGATACCATGTTTTACTTGCTTACTGCTTTGTGTTGCCTATTCCAAAGGATGGTACTTGCTTGGATCATCTACATATGATCTCAAGAGAGGAACTCCTAATGAAGTTTTACTCCTCATCCCCACCTTTTGTTTCCTTACAACCTCCATTTGCATGTTAACAAAAACCAGAAAACTTTTGTGCAAACATTTTCACTTGTTTTCAAAACTAGAAACCTAGGCCTTAAGCCTCTGATTTTCAAACTTCATTTTCACAAAACTTCTTCTGAATTAAACTTAATGTCAACTTTTGACTTGTTTTTGTGAATACTCTAATTGGTTAATTCCACTCACTCAATTGCTTTTGTGGCTCTTGTCCACTTCTTAATCAAGTTTTCATACATTAGCCATAGATCTGAATTATCTTAGTGGTTGATGTAAATCTCACCGCATCCTTAGTGATTGAATTGTAAGACTTCCATGCTTATTATAGGGCATAATCCCTCACTAGCGTGTTGAAGTTGTTCTCACATGGTGGACTTGTGGTTGTTCAGGTCGAGTTTTCTCCCTTTGATAATGAAAGACCTTAAAGCTTTTGTTTAAAATCAATCCACTCACTTTTTGAAATCTTTAGCCGAACTACGGCGTTTTGATCCTTATCTTTCATGAAAAGGTACGTAGGCAATGGGTTTCATCCATCCAAACACAAAAATAATAAAAATTGTATATTCTTTTGTCATCCTCCCAATCAATGTTTGCACAAAAATAATTTCATAAACAAATAATAATACAACAAGTTGTGAAAAGAGGTTCCCTAGGAGTACCTAGGATGTTGTGGGTGCCTAACACCTTCCCATAACATAATTACCCCCTTACCCAGATATCTGACCTTTTATTAGTTTTCTTTGCGTAAAACTTCTTAGGCTTTTGTTCGCTTTCTAGCCATTCCTTTGGATAAATAGAAGTGCGGTGGCGACTCTATCTTTGTATGCTTTGCTTTTGATTTAGTCAATAAATCATAAAGTGACGAATACACCGCTACAATATTCCTTCACCCTTTTTGGGTATATCTCCCACTAACCGATGATATATGTCTCCCAGATCGTTGCCTTCGACAATGTATCCCCAGCGAGTCATCTTTCATTTACCCTTTGTCGCGGCGGGATTTTTCACGCGATTAAGTATTGATTGAACTTAACCCGTTTGAAAAATATTTTAAATGCAAGAGTCGCCACCGTCTTTTATTTTATCCAAAAAGAGGAAGGGAAAAATAACGATAAATCCCTTTAGAGTTACGGGTTCGGGGGTTGGTTATGCAAAGGGAAGGTATTAGCACCCTCTATATCTGTGGTACTCCACAGGAACCTTTTTGCTTATGTTTATGTGAATGCTTTGCTTTTTTCGCTTTGATCATTTGATTGGGGAGATGAGAAAAGAACTTGATTTTATTGCTTTTGGACTCGATAAAGTCGTACACTTCATGCCTACGTATCTCCAAGGCGCAATGGAGAAATCAGAATCCACGTAGTTCTCCCAAAAGAAAAGGGGAAAGTCTGTTTTGTTGATTTTAGATTGGCGTGTCTTGCCATCTCTTGCTCGACCTAGGCGGGAGGCTTCGAGACTGACACGTCCTTTTGAAAATGTTTTTAAACTGAAAAGCCAAAGCTGGTAAAAGATTTGAATGAGCCTAAACCCTGAAACAATAAATAAATGGGCTCATTATCAGGAAGCCCAAGAGTAAGCTTGTGAGTGTGTGAAAAGGGTTTCTTAAACGGCGACCGTTGGAATCGCATCGGGTTTCTCTTTTTTTTTTATTTTTCGATTTTTTAACATAAAACGTGAACAATACGATTAAACACACAATACAGAACATAAAAAATGCGAGAAAGTAAATTATTACAACACAGTTAGCTATGAATAATTAGTATTACGAATAGTTAGTGGAATTAATCAAGCTGAAACTGAAACGAAACGGTTAGTAACAACATAAACAAATATAAAAAAACAATGTAAACATTTACTTTAGACAAAATAAACATTTGATATAAATAAACATTTAATTAAAATAAACATTTAAACAAATAATTAATTTAACTAACATTTAAATAAAACATATATGCAAAATAATAATAAAAGATAAACAATATTTAGTAAACAAAAGTAATATATATATATATATATATATATATATATATATATATATATTTATATTTTAGACAATAAATATATAGTAGACAAATATAATATATATGTACATTTAGACAAATAATATATAATAGACAAAAATAATATATATATATATATATATATATATATATATATATATATATATATATATATATAATATATATATATATATATATATATATATATATATATATATATATATATATATATATATATATATATATATATATATATATATATATATATAGAGAGAGAGAGAGAGAGAGAGACAAATAATATATAATAGACAAAGATAATATATATATATATATATATATATATATATATATATATATATATATATATATATATATATATTTAGATATATAATAGACAAAATATATATATATATATATATATATATATATATATATATATATATATATATATATATATATATATATATATATATATATATATATATATATATATATATATATAGATAAATAATATATTAAAACACATGTCGGCAAGCCGGAACTTTGCCGATTTCAGAGATAAGTGAAGAATATTACCTTGTGTGAAGAGGATCAACTTCTGATCGTCCAAATGATCGACCGAAAGCTGGAAACCGTCACCGACGCAGTGCTGGCTGCCTTCGTGAGTACCTGACTTCAACGTCGCTTTTGATCGGTGAAACGACGCCGGAATGAAATGAAACTTGGATATTTGTGACCTGGACTCAACGAACTTCAAAGATATGAAATCGGTTTTGTGTTTCGGTGAATAATCGGGACGATTTTGGGTTACCGAAAATGAAGAACAAGTGAAATACGGTAATGCTTTTGGAAAAATATTTCTTTTCAATTCTCTGTTTCTCTCACCACACGTTTTTTCCTTACTGATCTACCTTTTTTCTTTTCTTACTAACAACATATATATATATATATATATATATATATATATTTAGATTACTTAAACAATAGGAAACCTAAAAAATATCTAACATAAATTAATAATATATATTTAGATTACTTAAACAATAGGAAACCTAAAAAATATCTAACATAAATTAATAATATATATTTAGATTACTTCAACAATAGGAAACCTAAAATATATCTAACATAAATTAATAATATATATTTAGATTACTTAAACAATAGGAAACCTAAAAAAATATCTAACATAAATTAATAATATAATTTATATATTATATAATAATAATAATAATAAACTAATATAATATTAATCCTAATTTAATAAACTAATTAACAACTAAACACAATTAATATTAAGCACAAATAATATTAAACGGCACACGATTAAAATACGATAAAATCGAGCGACACGAACGCGATAAAAATGATGACAATTTGCACAGCAAAACAGACAAATTGATAAAACCAATAAACCAGTAAACCGGTAAACCAGTAAAATAAACAACACGACTCAAACAGACTCGATTAAATCACACGGCACAACACGTAATTAAATAAACAACCCTAGGCAATAATAAAATCAACACGACATCACGAAAACGCTGACAAACACAATCACAAATAATCGGACAATACGAAAACTCTAATATATTCGAAATACAGTCAAAATACCGACAAACAAACAATTAAATAGATAAAAATGCACAAAACCTAATTGAAGCGATGCCACGCACAAAAGAGATAAGGGAGATAAATACGAGGCAACGATATCGGCCAGGTTTTGCTAAAACAACGAAATACAACACTGTAAGCAACGAAAACACACAAAACCTAATCAAACCAGTTGTCACGCGAAGTTTAAGAAATTGAGATGAATACGAGACAACGAGATTAATCAAGATGTGGTCAACAAAGCCAAAGTCAAATTTTGGGGTGCGACAGATGCCCCTATTTAATTAACTTAGGCCAGATAGCCAGAGGCTATCGAATGGCGTAAGGTAATTAAATATGACAAACGCCACAAAATTTGACCGCAAATGCATGTATGCATGATGCAAAAGACAGACAGACAGACATAGAGACACAGG
This sequence comes from Lathyrus oleraceus, assembly GCF_024323335.1. Taxonomy (NCBI): domain Eukaryota; kingdom Viridiplantae; phylum Streptophyta; class Magnoliopsida; order Fabales; family Fabaceae; genus Lathyrus; species Lathyrus oleraceus. Next base: position 339,948,244 of record NC_066584.1, on the reverse strand, counting down.
AGTGCAAACTCTACTGGGGAAGGACATACACCGACTCAATGCATGAAGGTAAACACTGAGAATACTCAGCTGGGGAAGATTCACTACCTATTCATAGATGGAAAATAGGAGGAAAAGAGATATCGACTCAATGTTGATGATACATCACTATCTCATAGATGAAAGTGGGAAAAGATCAATATAACAAGAGTACTGATGTGACAGTACATTACCAACTCAAAGATGGAGGTAACAGAAAAGATGAATACCAACTCAAGGATGAAGGTATAACAAGGGCATAATAAGAATCGAACTACGTTAACTCATGGTTGACAGCTCACTACCCACTCATTGATGAGGTAAACAGGACATGCCAACTCAAAGTTGAAGGCAAGCTTCAAAAGATTGATAATAACACTGCTAGGGAAATCAAATTCCAACTCATTGATGATGGTGTAGATGAAGAATCAGATCTAAGGATCATTGTGCAGACTTACAGTTGAATGCACACTACCAACTCATTGATGAGGTAGACAGAGAAATGCCGACTCAAAGTTGAAGGCAACCACCGATTCATTGACAAAGGTTTTTAAAAGAATTTAGAACATATTCTCCTGGAGATGTTTATCATTACCGACTCAAAGATGACGGTGGAAGGACAAAATGTACCTAACTCATAGAGGAAGGTACTCCATCAACTCAAAGACGAAGATGGAATCAGAAGTTATCTGTGCAGACTCAAAGATGAAAGCACACTATCAGTTCAACAAGGATCAAACATACCCTACTCATAGATGAAGGTACTCCATCAACTCAAAGACGAAGATGGAATCACAGGAAAATGTGCGAACTCAAAGATGAATGCATATTACCAGCTCAAAGTTGCAGGTACTTCACCAACTCAAAGACGAAGGTGGAATCAAAAGGAATCTGTGCTAAACTCAAAGACGAAAGCACGCTACCAGCTCAAAGTTGCAGGTAGAACCATGGAACTTTCTGTGAGGATGTTATCAACTCATAGATGGAGATAGTAATTAATTTATCCGAGGGATAACAAAGGTTACCACTCATGGATGTAGGTAACTCAAGTTTGTAACGGGTACCAACTCAAAGGTGAAGGTATAAAGGACTTGGACACAATATCTGTCATGTCTGTTTTACTGAATGAGAGTCACAAAGACTATATTGTTGCCTTCTTTTACTGGCAATTTCTGAGCTTTATCTGGAGACACGAGGTTCAAACTAGGATAGAACTAGAATGAAACGGTCAAACAAGACTTCAACTGAAGAGGAATGAACTCATCAGGATTTACAACTGAAACAACCATCTTCCACGAGGCATAGATCTCTTGTGGGGAACATGACCAATAAAAGGTATTTTGCTGCTTATGAGGATACTCTATATGGAGAGATTGACTCAACCCACAATATAAACAAGGAAACAAGGTGCATATGAATGCAAGCATGATATGTCATAGATATGCATGAATATTTAGTAATGAATGCATGATGGACAGACAAAACTAGGAATAACTAAAAATGTTAACAGCTGCATAAGGACTTGCTGGAGATTTGCACTGAGACTCGCTAGGGAGTAGTACAAAGATTTGCTGGGGAATTGGTACAAGAGCACCATATCCAGGTTTCTTTAAAAGTCTGTCTCTGCTGAGGATTCCGTAGAAGAATGGAGATGCCTTCTACTTCAAAAATGCAGGAGATTCCCTGTGGTTCTTGAATTTGTGAGGTATATGAGGATTGGACCTTTCTGAGAACTCCGCTGGGGATACAAGGTGTTATCCTCTGGAAATAAGATGATATTGTAAGAGAAGTCCTGCAATTCTTGAATTTGCTGATAATGCAGAAGGGATTATTCTTCTGGAAGACTCCGCTGGGGATAAAGTCCGCTGGGGATAGGTGGTATCTTTCCAGGGAATAAGAATATAGGGGAAATCTATCCTTGATTTTTTTGCTTTAATTATCATGGAGACTTTGTGTATCTGAAGACTCTGCAGGGGATTATGGTGTCTGATATCTGGTTACGAGATCTTTCCTCTAGGAGACTCTGCCGGGGAACAGTGATGTCTGACCTTGAATATAAATGAGAATTCAGGAGAAATCCTGCAATTCTTGAATTTGCTTAAAATGCATAACACACTCTTCTTTTACTACAAAACATTACTGAGGAGGAGACATATCCTTCTATTGAATGGACAGAGAACAACAGAAGATTCCCTGTAGTTTCTGAATATCAACTTTCTTCACTCGCTGAGGGATGGAGACCTCTGTATTACTCCTGCTCAGGGAAATCAAATCTTCCTTCTCATCCTCTGCTGGGGACATTGCTGATCCCGCCTTAATAAATTACTGGGGAAATACCTGTAGTAATCCCATAGGCCAAATCTGTAACTTAAAACCTGGATCAAAGTCTTCATGATCAATTAACCGGGGAGTCTTCATGATCAATTAAACTGGGGAGTCTTCATGATCAATTAACTGGGGAGTCTTCATGCCCCAAGTGAAGGGAATAAACTTCTTGAAATATTTCTTGCATGATCTCTTGAGGAAAACTAGGAAGCATAGCTGGGGATATCCAGAATCACAACCTCTGCTGGAAAAATATTACTGCCAAGACACCTGTGGAGATTTTTTCATCATATACATATAAAGATAGTAATATGAACATGTCTAGTTGGAATCACATGATTTCAGAATTACTGGGACCACATGTCTCAATCCTTTTATTGATGTCCACAAATCAAAATAAATAATCTTTATATTTTTCAAAAACTGTTTTTAATTCAAAACTTTTGTTTCAAAACATATTTGTCAAAGTAAAAGAACTTTCGTAATTTGAAATGAAAATGAAGAGTGCCAAGAAATATAGAAAGGCTCAAATTGATTTGATAGGATGGTAATCAGCCAACAGCGTGATTCCATAGATCTTTACAAATTGGAAAATGGTAATTTCGTGGAAAAAGGGTACATTGAACTACAATGACATCATTCTCTCTTCCACTTTTGACCTGTATTGCAGCCTTGAGAAAGTTGGAGAACTGTTGAAAATATTCTGATACTTCAATGATCTTATCTCTGTTATGCAGTTACTTGCCTGAAATCCCTAACTTTTGCCTAGATTGCCCTTTCGGGTTTTCAATCTCCGGGATAATATTCTCTTTGTTTTTTTATGTCTCTAATTTCTGCTTGGACCGCCCTTTCAGGTTTTCAGTCCACCGAGACGCTCATTTTTGCCTAAGCCGCCCTTTCGGGTTTTCAACTTAGCGAGCTGTTCTTTTCATTTTTTAGGCGAAGTATTTCTTGACTGCATCTGTATTCACGGGACGTGGAAGCTCTTCACCATCCATGTTTGTAAGAATTAAAGCACCGCCTGAGAAGGCTTTCTTGACAACATAGGGTCCTTCATAGTTAGGAGTCCACTTGCCCCTAGAATCATTGTGAAATAGTATCATCTTCTTGAGCATAAGGTCACCCTCTTTGAATTCTCTCGGCTTAACCTTCCTATCAAATGCCTGCTTCATTCTCTTTTGATATAACTGTCCATGGCACAAGGCAGTCATTCTTTTTTCTTCAATCAAATTCAACTGATCGTATCTGCTTTGACACCATTTAGCCTCTGACAACTGAGTTTCCATTAGTATCCTCATTGATGGAATTTCAACCTCTATCGGTAACACAGCTTCCATACCGTATACAAGTGAAAATGGGGTTGCCCCAGTTGAAGTACGGACTGATGTTCTATATCCATGTAGTGCAAAAGGCAGCATTTCATGCCAATCTTTGTAGGTAACAACCATCTTTTGAATGATCTTCTTGATATTCTTATTTGCAGCTTCAACTGCCCCATTCATCTTGGGACGGTAAGGAGAAGAGTTGTGATGCTCGATCCTGAAACTTTCACATAATTCATCCATCATTTTGTTGTTCAGATTGGAGCCATTGTCAGTGATGATCTTGTTTGGAATGCCATATCGGCAAATGAGATTATTTTTGATGAATCTGACCACCACTTGCTTTGTCACCTTTGCATACGAAGCTGCTTCCACCCATTTGGTGAAGTAATCAATTGCCACGAGAATGAAACGGTGTCCGTTGGAAGCTTTGGGTTCAATCATACCGATCATGTCAATGCCCCGCATTGAGAATGGCCAAGGAGCAGAAATCACATTCAAAAAGGTTGGTGGTACATGAACCTTATCAGCGTAGATCTGACATTTGTGACACTTCTTTACAAATTTGCAGCAATCTGATTCCATGGTCAACCAGTAGTAACCAGCTCTCAACATCTTTCCTGACATAGAGTGGCCGTTTGCATGAGTACCAAAGGACCCTTCGTGAACTTCTTTCATCAACATTTCTGCTTCCTTTTTGTCAACACATCTGAGTAAGACCATGTCATAATTCCTCTTATAGAGCACATTCTGATTAAGGAAGAAACTGCCTGACAATCTTCTCAAAGTCTTTTTATCTTTTTCTGTTGCTCCAAGAGGATACTCCTGAGTCTGAAGGAAATGCTTGATATCGTGGTACCATGGTTTATCATCAAAACTGGCCTCAGCTGTAAACACATGTGCTGGTCTATCAAGTCGCTTGATCACAATTCTGAGTACTTCGTTTGGAAAACCCACTTGATACATTGAAGACAACGTAGCTAGAGCATCCGCCATCTGATTCTCATCCCGAGGAATGTGATGCAACTCAACCTTGGTGAAGAAAGTCAACAATCTTCTTGCATAGTCTTTGTATGGGATCAAGCCTGGGTGGCGTGTTTCCCATTCTCCTTTGATCTGATTGATAACTAACGCTGAGTCACCATAAACAATAAGATTTTTGATGCGGAGGTCAATGGCTTCTTCAAGACCCATGATACAGGCTTCATATTCAGCAATGTTGTTTGTACATTCAAAACAAATTCTTGCCGTGAAAGGAATATGAGAACCTTCTGGAGCGATAATGACTGCACCTACTCCATGTCCATAAGCGTTGGAAGCTCCATCAAATACTAAACCCCATTGAGAATTTGGTTCAGGTCCTTCTTCAGGAAGTGGCTCTTTACAATCTCTGGATTTTAGGAACATGACATCTTCATCAGGAAACTCATCCTCATTATCATCGTGATCTTCAACGGGTTGGTGAGCAAGGTACTCAGCCAACACACTGCTCTTAATAGCTTTCTGGGTATGATACTCAATGTCGTATTCTGATAACAGCATCTGCCATCTGGCAATCTTACCAGTGAGTGCAGGCTTCTCAAAAATGTACTTGATTGGATCCATTTTGGATATCAACCAAGTGGTGTGACTTAACATATACTGCCTCAATCTCTTAGCAGCCCAAGCCAATGCACAACATGTCTTCTCGAGTAAGGAGTATCGTGATTCACAGTCAGTAAATTTCTTGCTTAAGTAGTAAATGGCATGCTCTTTCTTTCCAGTTTCGTCTTGTTGACCCAGAATACAGCCCATAGAATTCTCAAGCACTGTCAAATACATAACCAACGGCCTTCCAGCAACAGGTGGTAACAAGATAGGAGGCTCCATGAGGTACTCTTTGATACTGTCAAATGCTTTCTGACAATCCTCTGTCCAAACACAATTCTGACTCTTTCTCAGCAATTTGAAGATAGGTTCACAAGTGGCAGTCATGTGAGAAATAAACCGGGATATGTAATTCAATCGTCCTAGAAAACCTCTCACTTGCCTTTCGGTTTTTGGTGCGGGCATCTCTTGGATAGCTTTTACTTTATCTGGATCAACTTCAATGCCTTTTTGGCTGACAATGAAGCCCAAGAGTTTACCTGACCTGACGCCAAATGTGCATTTGTTCGGATTGAGGCGAAGACGGAACTTCCTCAATCGTTGAAACAGCTTCAATAGATCTACTAAGTGACCTTCTTCTGAACGAGACTTCGCGATCATGTCATCCACATAAACCTAAATCTCTTTGTGCATCATGTCGTGAAAGAGCGTTGTCATGGCTCGCTGGTAAGTAGCACCTGCGTTCTTCAACCCAAACGGCATTACTTGATAATAAAATGTTCCCCATGGTGTTATGAAGGTAGTTTTTTCCATGTCTTCGGGAGCCATTTTGATCTGGTTATACCCGGAGAATCCGTCCATGAAGGAGAATATGTCAAACTTTGCTGTATTGTCTACCAACATGTCAATGTGAGGCAGGGGGAGATCATCCTTTGGGCTTGCTCTATCTAAGTCACGATAGTCGACACACATTCGTACCTTCCCGTCCTTCTTAGGAACTGGCACATTATTTGCTATCCACTCTGGATACACTGAAGTGGCAAGAAAACCAGCATCTATTTGCTTTAGAACTTCTTCCTTAATTTTGACGGCCATATCTGGATGTGTTCTTCTTAATTTCTGTTTGACCGGTGGACATTCTGGCTTCAAAGGTAGCTTGTGCTCTACGATGTCAGTGTCGAGACCAGGCATATCTTGATAAGACCAAGCAAACACATCTACATACTCTTTCAACAGGCTGATCAATTGCTCCTTGACCTGTGGGGATAACAATGCTCCAATTTTGACTTCTTTCACATTTTCTTCCGAACCCAAGTTGACTGTTTCCAAAGGCTCCTTGTATGGCTGAATAATGTCTTCTTCATTTTCAAGCTGGCGGGCGACCTCTTCTGGAATCTCATCCCACTCTTCCTCTTCAGCTTCGAATACAGAATGTTCAAAGTTGGGAGAGGGCATGATGTCATTGTGTTCAACGGGTTTAAGTAACCTGTACAAACAATTGTTTTTAGAGGACTGACCATGACATGCAAAAATGTGTTCTTTTTAAGGTTTTTTTTTTTTTGTGTTACCATTTTCCGAAAAAGCTGAAAAGATAAAAAGACACAAGTGTATAGGAACACAAAAGATCTTTTTCATGGATAGTACGTTTTTGACAAAAGTGCCCATTTTACAAAATTAATGCTTCGCGCTTTGGGCTAAAGCGGAAGATTTTTGAAAACTGAAAAGCTTAATTACTTTGATATGTGGACACAATGTGGGATGTCAACTGCGGTCCAGTTCTTCATAACTACTCCTGGTGTCACAAATCTGGGGCCTTCGTCTTCTGTCTTTCCCTCAAAAGTATCCTCCTCAACTGCTACCATGTTGATAAACCCACCGCTGTGAAAGATATCTTTGAAAGGTCGCACCACTGAAGTCTGCACTTGTTTTCCATCAACAAAGCCTAATCCTGCATGGTTAACATTTTCTGGCAACTCTATCACCTTGCCCCACATTTCTGTAGGACCTCTCTTGACAATCTGCTGGGCGTCTTTGAATGACGCGATTGAACCTTCACTTTTCTTGTAATCATCGATGGTCAGGGCCTGAAATGGAGTTTGAACAGTCGTCTCGTCTACTTCTATCACACTAAACGATGAAAGGTGGCTAATCAGCATAGCCTGCTCCCCATTAACCGTCACTATTTGCCCATTCTTGACAAACTTTAACTTTTGGTGTAACGTGGATGTAATGGCACCCGCCTCGTGAATCCGTGGGCGTCCGAGCAGACAGCTATAAGCTGGCACTATGTCCATAACCTGGAAAGTGATCTGGAATACGTGTGGTCCAATACCAATAGGCAAATCAAATTCTCCAATGACTGTTTTTCTTGATCCATCGAACGCTTTCACAATAATTCCACTGTGCCGCATTTGCCCCCCTTTGTACTTTAGCTTCACCAAGGTAGACTTGGGCATGACATTCAGAGATGAATCGGTGTCAATTAGGATATTAGACAAAGAATCCCCTTGACAATTGGCTGAGATATGGAGAGCGAAGTTGTGATTCTTTCCTTCTTCTGGCAGTTCTTCATCACAAAAGCCTAAGCCATTGCACGAAGTGATGCTGCCTACAACATTGTTGAACTGCTCTGCTGTTATATCCTGTTCTACAAAGGCTTGATCAAGCACCTTCAGTAGTGCTTCTCTGTGGACAGCTGAATTCAATAATAAGGACAGGATCGAGATTTTTGACGGTGTCTGTAGCAACTGATCTACCACTTTGTAGTCACTGAGCTTGATAATTCTAAGTAGTTCATCTGTTTCTTTATCAAGGGTTGAATTGCTTGTTTGCCCTTCTGCTTCTCTTGTCACTGGTACCACGACTACTGGATCTTTCTCAACATTTCTACTTGGGATAACCGGCGGAGCGAACACGCGGCCACTGCGCGTCATTCGGCTATTTGCTGCGATATTGGTAACTGAGGCTAAGGTTTTAATCTCGACCTCTTTACCGTTCTCAATAATAGTTGCTGCATAGCGGTAGGGGACCGCTTTATCTGAAGTGTAAGGCATTGGGCCCGGAGGGCAAATCACCACTGGATCCCTCGGATGATAAGCTATCTCTACTTTCTCTGGAATGTTGAAGCAAGGAATGATGACATTCACCTCTTGTTCTTGTGATTCTGGAGAACTCACTTGTCTAGAAATCTGAATCAAAACCTGATCAAGGACGCCTTGCAAATCATCTTGAATCTTTCTACAACCTCTTGAATTGACTGAACATGTACCATAGATCTGGTGGTCATGTTGGAATAGACCATGAGCACATAAAACAGAATGAATTTCAACCAAAGACCGCCGAATCTCCTCTATCTTCGTAACACGTTGTTCATTGAGACAAACTTCTATATTGTTCACTGATGAAGGACCATGACTTGGCATTGGATTGTCCTTCACATTGGGACCCATGTTCTTGAAGGTCAGGATACCTGCTCTTGTCAACTTCTGTACTTCCAACTTTAAAGCAAAACAGTTGTCTAAGTCATGACCTGGAGCATTCTGATGAAAGGGACAAGATACCTCTGGCTTGTACCACCAAGGTAGCACTTCTGGTACAAGAGGTCGTGGTCGTGGTTGCACAAGGTTTTTAGTGATCAAAGCTGGATACAATTCTGCATATGACATTGGAATTGGATCAAAATTGGTTCTTCTTTGCTACTGTGGTGGACGTTGTTGTAACTGATGTTGATGTTGTTGAGGTTGATGTTGTTGCTGATACTGAGTATTCTGTTGGAAGCGGTTGGTACGCTGCTGAGGGTATTGGACTTGAATTGGAGCGGAAGTGATTACTGGAGTCACGGCTGCTATATGTTGGTGTTGGGAATGGTAAGGATAATTGATCCTTCTTGGATGATTATAGGACACAGCATTAGTTTCTTGTTCCTTCTTTTTCATAAAACCGCCGTACCTCTTTGCCCCGCTTGAAGATGAACTTCCTTCTCTGACTAGACGCCCTTCTCGAACTGCTTCCTCTAAACGGACTCCCATGTTTACCATGTCAGTAAAGTCTGTAGGAGCGCTTGCAATCATCCTCTCGTAATAAAAAGTATCAAGAGTCTTTAAGAACACTTTCGTCATCTCCTTTTCTTCCATAGGTGGAACAACCTGTGCTGCAATTTCGCGCCACCTTTGCGCGTATTCACGGAATGTCTCCTTTTCTCTTTGTTGCATGGACCTCAACTGATCTCGGTCTGGCACATTATCAAGGTTGTATTTGTAATGTTTGATAAAGGCCTCGCCTAAATCGTTGAAAGTCTTGATCTGAGAACTGTCTAATCCCATATACCAACGTAAAGCTGCACCGGTAAGGTTGTCTTGAAAACAATGAATGAGCATCCTTTGGTCGTTGGTGTACATTGACATCTTTCGCACGTACATAACCAAATGGGTCTGTGGACAAGAACTTCCTTTGTACTTTTCAAATTCTGGTAGTTTAAATTTTGCTGGCATCCTTACGTCTGGAACCAAACACATATCATTTACATCTCTGCCAAACCGTTCTTTCCCACGAAGAGCTTTTATCTCTTTTTGTAATTCCGCAAACTGATCCTGGAATTCATCCATTCTATCATTGAGACCAGGATCCTCACTTGGGGTAGGGCCGTGATAGACAGGTTCTCCTAGGTGAGGAGTATAGTGAACAACGGGAGGCACATTAGTGAAGACAGGAGCATTTGGTGGAACGAACTCTTGTTGATATCTATCTTGATTAAGATCCCTGGGTATTTCCCAAGGACGGGATGCTGTGATGGTAACAGAAGTGACTGGGACAGCGTTGATTTCTGAAGCGATGACTATAGTGACGGGTGCTGCTGTTGTCTGATTCTGAATTTGAGGTTGATTCTGTGCCGAAGTCTGTCCTGAATTATGAACTTGAGCCCTAGCCTGGGCTTCCTCTGCTTGTAGACGGGCGGTTAACATTTGGTTGCGCATCTCTGCTGCTTGTGCTTGCGCCTGGATCTGTGCATCTTGTGCTTCGGCAACCTGAGCTTGTGTTGTTTGAAGTTGAGCAGCTTGGGCTGCTTGGTTTGCTATCAATGTCTCGACCATAGCAGAAAGGCGGTCAACCTGAGCTTTCAATTCTCGGTTCTCGTTATCTGTTATCTCCATTCTTCTTTTGTAGTTGGCTCTTGTGTTGTAATTATGCGTCAGCTTGGAATGGATCTGCTGGCGGGAAGCAACTGTTAGAAGACTGGACCAAGACAGACAACCTGTATGCACGTGATGCATGGATATGCAAAATGAATGATATTCCAAGGAACTCTAAGTGAAGGAAAAGATAGAATTGCAAACATTTTTGATAACAAAACAAAATTTTTCATTTTAAGCATTTTTATCAAAATATACAAAGTTATCAACCCAAAATACAACCAAGAAAACCATTTAAGGACATGTGTCATCAGGACGAGCATAAACAAGTAGGAGTTGTCCTTCAAGTCTCTCAATTCTTTCTTCATAGGCCTTCTGCATAAAAGCTTTCTCCTTCACCAAACTGTCTACAAGACCTTTCCATGCACCTGAGGACTGTGGAATCTGGGAGTAATCTGTTGTGCCTGAGGAAAATAAATCCTCTTGCACCCTTGGACGTTTACCTGCACGATCTTCTCCACTCTGCTCCTTTAACTGTCTCTGAAGTTCTTCATTTTCCAATTCGAGCACCTGGGCCTTATCCTTCCAAGCGTCTCTCTCTTTCTTGACCCTCTCCAAGGTGGCTTGGAGTTCTTCTTTGTCATCTAACGGAAGGTAGGGGGTCTTCAACGGAGCGGGTTTGATAGGATCATGATGTGGGTATGGCATTTTCAACTGTATAGCTCTGGCTCTGATCCACTGGAGGTACGGCTCATAGGAGGTACAATCTTTCTTACCCAATTCAAGTCTCCCTTTGCGACAAACACGATGCCAAGCTCTTACTACTCTCTCTTTCATGGTAGGGTCCTCCTCGTTATCCCTCAAGAAAATACCTTCTAAAAGAATGTTAGGAGGCTTGTCCTTCATAGGGTAACCGAGTTCTCTCCTAGCAAGTACTGGATTATAAGAAATGATTCCCTTTGTGCCCATGAGGGGCACATTGGGGAACTCCCCGCAACTATCAATGATCACATCGTCTAAAACTCTACTATACCATGCAATATCTGACTAGGTAAGAGACATAATCCTCTGTGACCACTGAAGTCCTGACTTGCGATCCCAAAAAGTAGCTGACTTAGGAAGATGAGAGACAAACCATTTGTAGAGTAACGGTATACAGCAGACTATGGTTCCTCCTCCTTTCAAAGTACGGTAATGGATGGAATGATAGGTGTCTCCGAGCAAAGTTGGAACAGGATTACCACTTAGGAAGATGCGTATAGCATATGAATCCACAAAACCTTCAATATTAGGAAATAGTAACAAACCGTAGATCAACAAGGCGAACAGATGCTCCACAATAATATCACAACCTTGACTGGCAAAATAAGAAACCTTCCCCATTAAGAACTTGGCAGTGAAACCTGGAAGTCCTCCTTTGGTGGTGAAGTTATTCTTGAATTCTGACTTCTTCATGTACAACACTTTTGCAAGAGAACTGTGCTCGGGTAACTTTTCTGAACCAGAGAAAGGTACTGTATCAGCAACTGGGATGTGAAGCAATTGGGCATACTCTTCCAATGTAGGCATGAGTTGATAGTCTGGGAATGTGAAACAGTAATAGACTGGATCATAGAACTGTACTAATGTCTGCAATAACCCTTCTTCCATCCTAAGCGTCAATAAAGATATAAGTGCCCCATATCTGTCTCTGAAACCAATAGGATCTGCGATCGAAGAAACCAGTTTCTTTAGTTCATCTATCTTTGGATTGATGAGATTGTACTTTTTCACACTTCTCCGTCCAAAATCCATGTTTCCTGCAATATTTGCAATCCTCACTTTAAGTTCCTTGGAAAAAGGTTGAAATGATGGGAATGAATGCATGTCATGCATGAATGCAACAAACACAAACATGGTCAAACAATACAAGGCTCAAAGTTCATCACCAGCATGGAGTTTAGGACAAAGCCCCAAGATAAGTTCTAAGGTTCACCTGCCAAACGGGTTCTAAAAGTTCCCAAGGTTATGGATCCTTCTTCGGATAATACCGGGTTAAGCAACTGCTCGCTTTCCAATAATATTCTCAAAAGAATCTCGCTTGAGTGTGATATCGCGTATCAACCAAACCAGACTTTTGGTCCGAAGTGGTCACCGCATCACATCCTAAGTAAGGCCAAGATGGGGTAAAGGTAAACTAAGGTCCTTGGCTTCACGGGCCCGTCGAAAGCAACAATGCCTCACAAATGACTTGTTTAGCACTATCACCCTCAAAGAGGCCTCCACCAAGCGGACAAAGGCTCAAGTCAACTCGGTAAGGATTGTCTCCTATCAAGTCAACCTGAATTATCATCCATCCTATCTCAAATGTGCCCCAAATCCGGGTGTAGGATTTATCACAAGTATCCCCCAAAACCCAAAATAACAAACATTACAAACAATACAATTTAGCAAATATTCACAAAGCAAACATATAAACAAGCAAAGATAGGCTAAACCCTCAAATAAGTTTAATCATGTATGTCCCCAGCAGAGTCGCCATTCTGTCGCGGCGGGATTTTTCACTCGATTAAGTATTGATTGAACTTAACCCGTTTGAAAAATATTTTAAATGCAAGAGTCGCCACCGTCTTTTATTTTATCCAAAAAGAGGAAGGGAAAAATAACGATAAATCCCTTTAGAGTTACGGGTTCGGGGGTTGGTTATGCAAAGGGAAGATATTAGCACCCTCTACATCTGTGGTACTCCACAGGAACCTTTTTGCTTATGTTTATGTGAATGCTTTGCTTTTTTCGCTTTGATCGTTTGATTCGGGAGATGAGAAAAGAACTTGATTTTATTGCTTTTGGACTCGATAAAGTCGTAGACTTCATGCCTACGTATCTCCAAGGCGCAATGGAGAAATCAGAATCCACGTAGTTCTCCCAAAAGAAAAGGGGAAAGTCTGTTTTGTTGATTTTAGATTGGCGTGTCTTGCCATCTCTTGCTCGACCTAGGCGGGAGGCTTCGAGACTGACACGTCCTTTTGAAAACGTTTTTAAACTGAAAAGCCAAAGCTGGCAAAAGATTTGAATGAGCCTAAACCCTGAAACAATAAATAAATGGGCTCATTATCAGGAAGCCCAAGAGTAAGCTTGTGAGTGTGTGAAAAGGGTTTCTTAAACGGCGACCGTTGGAATCGCATCGGGTTTCTCTTTTTTTTTTTTTTCGATTTTTTAACATAAAACATGAACAATACGATTAAACACACAATACAGAACATAAAAAATGCGAGAAAGTAAATTATTACAACACAGTTAGCTATGAATAGTTAGTATTACGAATAGTTAGTGGAGTTAATCGAGCTGAAACTGAAACGAAACGGTTAGTAACAACATAAACAAATATAAAAAAACAATGTAAACATTTACTTTAGACAAAATAAACATTTGATATAAATAAACATTTAATTAAAATAAACATTTAAACAAATAATTAATTTAACTAACATTTAAATAAAACATATATGCAAAATAATAATAAAAGATAAACAATATTTAGTAAACAAAAGTAATATATATATATATATATATATATATATATATATATATATATATATATATATATATATATATATATATATATATATATATATATATATATATATATATATATATATATATATATATATATATATATATATATATATATATATATATATATATTTATATTTTAGACAATAAATATATAGTAGACAAAAATAATATATATGTACATTTAGACAAATAATATATAATAGACAAAAATAATATATATATATATATATATATATATTTAGATAAATAATATATTAAAACACATGTCGGCAAGCCGGAACTTTGCCGATTTCAGAGATAAGTGAAGAATATTACCTTGTGTGAAGAGGATGAACTTTTGATCGTCCAAATGATCGACCGAAAGCTGGAAACCGTCACCGACGCAGTGCTGGCTGCCTTCGTGAGTACCTGACTTCAACGTCCCTTTTGATCGGTGAAACGACGCCGGAATGAAATGAAACTTGGATATTTGTGACCTGGACTCAACGAACTTCAAAGATATGAAATCGGTTTTGTGTTTCGGTGAATAATCGGGACGATTTTGGGTTACTGAAAATGAAGAACAAGTGAAATACGGTAATGCTTTTGGAAAAATATTTCTTTTCAATTCTCTGTTTCTCTCACCACACGTTTTTTCCTTACTGATCCACCTTTTTTCTTTTCTTACTAACAACATCTATATATATATATTTAGATTACTTAAACAATAGGAAACCTAAAAAATATCTAACATAAATTAATAACATATATTTAGATTACTTAAACAATAGGAAACCTAAAAAATATCTAACATAAATTAATAATATATATTTAGATTACTTCAACAATAGGAAACCTAAAATATATCTAACATAAATTAATAATATATATTTAGATTACTTAAACAATAGGAAACCTAAAAAAATATCTAACATAAATTAATAATATAATTTATATATTATATAATAATAATAATAAACTAATATAATATTAATCCTAATTTAATAAACTAATTAACAACTAAACACAATTAATATTAAGCACAAATAATATTAAACGGCACACGATTAAAATACGATAAAATCGAGCGACACGAACGCGATAAAAATGATGACAATTTGCACAGCAAAACAGACAAATTGATAAAACCAATAAACCAGTAAACCGGTAAACCAGTAAAATCAACAACACGACTCAAACAGACTCGATTAAATCACACGACACAACACGTAATTAAATAAACAACCCTAGGCAATAATAAAATCAACACGACATCACGAAAACGCTGACAAACACAATCACAAATAATCGGACAATACGAAAACTCTAATATATTCGAAATACAGTCAAAATACCGACAAACAAACAATTAAATAGATAAAAACGCACAAAACCTAATTGAAGCGATGCCACGCACAAAAGAGATAAGGGAGATAAATACGAGGCAACGATATCGGCCAGGTTTTGCTAAAACAACGAAATACAACACTGTAAGCAACGAAAACACACAAAACCTAATCAAACCAGTTGTCACGCGAAGTTTAAGAAATTGAGATGAATACGAGACAACGAGATTAATCAAGATGTGGTCAACAAAGCCAAAGTCAAATTTTGGGGTGCGACACCCTTGGCTGGTAATGATTGTTTCTCCCTCTGTTTGGTCCTCATTTTTTTACCTAGTTTTTGGTATCCTGATGCTCTTTTTCTTTTGGTCGATTCATCCTTTATTAAACCAGTAACCGGTTGTGGATAATCTTCCATGCGAGTATGTTATCTACGTTCTGACGGTAATAGATAATATATCTCATGCGCTCTTTGGTCGAAGTCTTTTGTTCTTCCCCAGTCGAGTAAGATTCGTATCCCTTTTGTGGAATCGAATGCCCATCCTATAATTGAGTCTGCTTTTCAGCCCTCTTTTGGATGATGAGTGTCTTGGAAATATTCCCCAATTCACGCTTGGCCGGTCGCCTATTATATGCCCAGTAACCGGTATCCCTGGTGCCCCTTCCCTTCTTCTCCTTATTATGACTTTTTGTCCCCCTGTGGAGTCAGATTTTCCTAAGTTGAAATATACCTTTTTAGGTTTTCCTCAGATGATTTCGGATGTTTGATATCTCTCACCCTCATACCGGTCTTAGATATTCATTCTCCCCGAGCATGTTATTCTTTCACCCTCATACCGATGTTCGGATCACATGTCTCTTTAAGCTTATTACCCAGTAACCGGTAATACCTCATCCCGTTGTTCCCCAGCGAAATCCCTTAGTGGATTCTCCCAGCCTGAGTCCGGATTTTTATCAGAGGTTCCTTTATGGATAATTTTGTTGTATTGGCATATTCCCCAATACATGCATCTTTGAGTCAGCTCGAGTCCTTCCATTGATTTATGGAATCTCTCTCATGTCTCAGCAAGTTCTAAGTCGTGACCTGCTCACGCAATTTATCTCTTTTTCTATCCCCATAAGAGTCCTAGAGTCTCTGTCCCGTGGAGTGAATTACTCATATGGATTGTCAGTTTCTCCGGATTTCTTTTCTTCTTTATGGACACATATCCCCACAGAGTACTATCCTTTTGCATACATACATTTTGCATCATGAGGTCTCTTAGGGACCAAAATTAGTCTCTTTGTTATTATTTAAGCCTATTCTACCTCGTCGAAGGCGAAAATTTTAACCTTCATATCTCCGGCTAGAATGACCTTAAATAGGGGCATCTGTAAGACCCTAATTTTGACCCTAAGATCCTTCATAGCATCATAACATTTCATTTGCATAGCCTCAAGGATCATAAGCATCTTGGTTCCCTTTGCCTTTGGGTGGGATCTCTTGTGAGTGGTTTGAGATCACCAAGCATGCTTGAATTGCATATTATTGTTTTTCTCATTATTATTATTAACTCAAAAGCACAAAAATATGTCACTAACATTTCTTGTTTGTAGCTTGAGCAATCACAAGGTCTAAAGGCTTCTAGGAGATCCTATGTAAAATGATGTGGTCAAGAGGTGATGAAGGTAAACATGGCAATGGCTCCTAAAGCTCTCATCCATCAAATATGCCTCCCAAGTATATCAATTCATCATTTTGATCAAGGAAACCCTAATTCATATGTTCATGAACTGTGCCTTTCCCATGAAGCAACCTCAACCCATGGTCAAAAACAATCAAGGGAAGTTCTTTAATTCATCATTTCATTCATATTTGAACTTATTTGAGTGTCCTCAATCATCAATTCATCAAGATATGAGGTGTGGACTTGAGAAGTTGATCAGTCAATTCATCTAACTATTTTGAAATGCACTGAGACCTAAATTTTTATGTGTTGGTCAAATGGAGATGACCCAAAGATACAGAATGTTCCTAAGGACAATATGAACAACTTTCATGTTCATCAAAAGTTTATTTGAAGCTTGGAAGGTCATCATCCATTCCAAGACATTATAGGTCATTTTGACTGAAACCCTAATTTTGAGTCAACTTCCCAAGAACATAACTCATTCATTTTTCATGATTTTGAGGTGAGACTTAATGCATTTGAAATCGTAATGTGTCTACTTCAAATGTTATGTTGAGAAAAATTGAAAAATCACAAAATAAATACATGGGATAATGCAAAACATTATAGGTCACTTTGGACCAAATGCATTGAGATGTGAAAAAGTCCAACTTCAAGTGCCTATAACTTCTTTATAAAAAATCCAAATGATGCACAATTTAAGTCAAAATTGATTGTCTTAAAAAGATCTACAACTTTCATGTTGAATATTGTATCATTTGGAGCTTGCATCATTGAAACATAGGGGCTTGAATATTGGCCAAATTTGGAAATTTCACATATGCATGTTTTGCACCCTACACTTCAAGCTCAAATTTCATTAATTTCCAAGGCCCAAATGAATTTTTGATCAACATGACATTTGTTCCTTATGCAATAAGCTTTCCAACCATTACTCATAAGGTTGCATTTAGATTTTGGACATGGCATTTTCGAAGGCTTCATTGAATTAGTGCATTTTATGAAAATCATTCCAATAGCCATGCATGAGCTGATTACATCCAATCTACACGTCCATTTCTTATTTGGTGATGTATAGCAATCAATTCCAATAAGAATTAGGCCCTCCATGAACCTGTACAGGCCCATGCATGGAGGCCCTCTTCACCCATGCACACGAGTTAACTCATGCATTCAGCCCTCTCCATCTATAAATACCATGCCATAGCTTCACAATTCCTCAACCTAATGGCGCCTAAACCTCTGCTGAATTGAATCCACACCCATACCAAAGGAACAAATCTCAATTTTCTCTAAAAATTTCAGATCTAGAATTCAGTTTCCTCGACTGTTTTCTTAAGATCTAAAGTTCCTAGACCTCTTCACCTTGATCCATTGAAGCTTCTGTTTGCAAAAGAGCTCAAAGATAGTGACTCCATTCATCTCAATTTCAAGGTTTTACTCAACTGCATTTTACTTCGAAACAGCTCATATATTGCTCCATTTGCCTTGATTGTGTGTGATCTGATGTCCTCTGTATAGAGGCATCATTATTGCGATCTTAATTTTTGAAATCAAGCAAGTTCAGTTGAACACCACCAAAGTTCCATCTCTGATTTCTCTCTCAATAGGGATCTAGAGTGGAATTGGGTGGCATAAGAGTGATGTACATCACTTCACCTTTCGAACGGTACCTAGATCGTGCGTTTTGGTGCACATTTGAATCTTTGTAATTTTTGGCCTTCGCCGGAGCTAGCCAGAGAAGACGGTGGCGCTGGCCACCGTCTGGTCTCCAGATTGGATCTGAGCCGTCCATCTCAGTTTCCAGATCTAATCTCCTCCACTCATTGTTATGACTTTTTTATAAACCGCGTGTGGTTGCATTGACTTGGA
The DNA here is from genome assembly GCF_024323335.1 of Lathyrus oleraceus. Classification (NCBI taxonomy): domain Eukaryota; kingdom Viridiplantae; phylum Streptophyta; class Magnoliopsida; order Fabales; family Fabaceae; genus Lathyrus; species Lathyrus oleraceus. The sequence continues at coordinate 339,929,444 of NC_066584.1, read as the reverse complement.
TGTATTGTGGAAGCGCGCTGAGAGCCATGTGATATGCCAGCTCAATTAATGAGCCATCATCCAACGCCTCTCCTTTTTTCTAATTTTTAATTTCTAATTTCTATTTTCTTTTATTTCTTTTAATTCCATTTTATTTCTAAAATCCATATCTCTTTCATTATTGGTCCAAAAATTATGGGACCAACTGCATTATTTCTATTTTAATTTCTAGTTTCTAAAAATTATTTTCAATATTTTTTATTTTATCATTTGCTATTTTTTAGTAATTTTTTCTTTTCTGGTTATTTTTAATTCATTTTAAATAGTTTTTGATATTCAAAAAATACAAAAATATTTTCTCAACCTCTTTGAATGATGGTAGATCTACGAAAAATATTCTCATCAATTTATTAATTGATTTGAGATTTTTTTGAGATTTTAGTTCAATTAGATTATTTTTATGCATTTTTAATTGATTTCAAATAGTTTCTGACTTTTAAAAATGCTGAAATTTTTTATCAAACTTTGTTTGACCCTGTTGAACTTGGGATAATTCACTTGGACTTTTCAAAGTTGATTTGAAGTGAGTTTGAAGTTTGACCTTTCTTTAATATTTTAATTCAAGTTTTATTTTAAATATTAAAAATGCCAAAAATATTTTGTTTATTTCTTGACCTCCAAACTTCATCTTGCCTCTGTTTTCTATTGTTTGACCTTGATCTTCCCTATCTTTGGTCAACATTTGTTGATTGGTACATTCCCTTTCATTTAATGCACTTTAATTCTTCATTTCTATTCTCCATCTTCTTCTTCTTCTTCTTCTTCTTTTTTATCAATGAGTTAAAGGTTGATGGTTAGCATTGATTAGGGAGGTTTAATCTTCCTTGATTCAAATCTAATTCATCTTGATCAATGATCAAGTGAATGGCTTTGCATTAAGGATAGATTGCTTTCTAAATCATGCAAAGAACCTAAATCAATACAAGATCATTTCTCATCTTCTTTTTGGCATGGCAAGTTGTTGGAGTTTGATTCACTAATCAAGACCTCTAACTTGTGTTGTTGCCTACATTATTATTGACTGGCCTCAGATAGTTGTGACTTTTACATAAGTCCAATTACGATTGCTTAACATAGCGCTAAATTTGCCTTATGGCACACTAACTACTAACACTAACCATTAGCCATTAACATTTAATTCTTGCTCTTTACATTTATGCAATTTACTATCTTTGTACATATTATTCATTTGCTTTTTCCCCTTTGCTCATTTGAGCACATGTTTATGTTAATGCAAGTTACTTTTTGCTCACTTGAGCACATAATTGTGTATATATCATTGAGCTTGTGTTTTGTTTTGGATTGTTGTGGATCAAATGCAAAGAAATGGACAAATGGACTTAGTTTCTAGGACTTTCCCTATGCAAATTGGAGTAAAAGGACCTTAATGTTGAAGATGGACTAGAAGGACCAAACCTCTAAACTCGCTCTTGTCCATTCTTGATTTACTTCATTGGAACTTTTGATGTGTGTGCTTCTGTGCTAGGGAATCCTATAAGATCTCAACTTGAAGAACCATTGCCATATTCATCCAAAGTGAAAGATACAAGATACATTGAGGATCTCCTAAGGAGCTTGTTTGATTGTGTTGATTGTTTGAGCTTACTATCATTTTTCTTGCATATTCCAAAGGATGGGAGCTACTTGGATCATTAATATGATCTCAAGAGAGGAACTCCATTTGTGGTCTTGTTTCTTATCCCTTATCTCTTGTATGATTAGGACTTTAGCCATTCTTCTTCTTCCCTCCACTCTAACACAAGCCAAAACTTTTTGTGCAAACATTTAACACTTCTTTTCAAACATTAGAAACCTAAGCCTTATGCTTTTGATTTTCATTTTTTTTTTCATAACACTTATTTTGAATTGAACTTCTAAGTCAACTTTGACCATATTTTGTAAATACATTTCATTGGTAAATATAACCCATTCAAATGTTTTTGTGGTTTCAATGGCCACTCTCTTAATCAAAAACTTTTCATAACCTTTAGCTATTAGGTTTGAGTTATCCTTATGGTAGATATAATACTCACCTATATCCTTAGTGATGGACAATGAGTCTTCCATGATTATTATAGGGTTAACCCCTCACTAGCATGTTGAAGCTATCCTCATATGGTGGATTTGTGGTTTTTAGGTTGAGTTTTCTCCCTTGGATAACAAAAGACCTTAAGGCTTTTGGACCAATCAATTCACCAACTCATTTTGAGATTTTTACCCCGAACTACGAGGTTTTGATCCTAATCCTTTTTTAAGATGGTACGTAGGCAATGGGTTTATCCATCCAAACACAAAAAATGTAAATAACTTGTATATTCTCTTCTCATCTCTTCAATCATGTTTGCACAAACAAATTTTTCACAAAAAATACCAACCTTACAACAAATGTGAAAAGGGCTCCCTAGGAGTACCTAGGATGTTTTGGGTGCTTAAAACCTTCCCATTGCATAACCAACCCCCTTACCCCGATCTCTGACATTTTTACTAGTTTTTGATTCGATAAAACTTTTAGGTTTTTGTTCGCTTTCTAACCATTCCTTTGGATAAATAGAAGTGCGGTGGAGACTCGACTTGTATGGTTTACCTTGGATTTAGTCAATATCTCTAATGGTAACGAATACCCCGCTACAATATGCATGGTTTATGTGTGATGAATGCTGACAAACAAACATCTCTAACACAACCACGTCCGAGAATCAATGGACAGACATCCGGTACTACATCTCAAAAGAGAAAGCCAGGCCTACTGGGAAAACTCCCAATCTGATGAGGGGCAACAGATACCAGGAAACACCAATCTCTGCAAGGGAACAAGGCCAATGCTGAGAATCAAACAGTCACTCCCAAGGACAAAGATCACTGCTGGGGGATACGAACAGGATCACCAGGGATCAGAGACTACCGTTGGGAATAGGCAAGGGATCACAATCACCACTGCTGGGGGATACGAACAGGATCACCAGGGATCAGAATCACCACAGTTGGGGATCTTCCAACAGTATGCAGAGAACAAGATAAGATCAGAGAAAGAAGCGACTACTGGGGATCTTATCAGGAGGTGATGTAGAATTCTGTGGGGGGCAATAACCAAACAGAAGCACATCCGACAATATTCACTTCTAATCACTTGAAGGAAATATCTCTGCTAAGGAGAAAGAGGACCAGTCACTTCGATGGGAAAGGAATCAACACATCTTTCTCAGAAGTTCCAACGCCAAACTGCAATCAGGCAAATTCTTGGCTAAGGGGACTAAGCAAATGATAAGATCCAATGTAGAAATAACTCTAATGGGGAAATTATCAAGGAGAGAAATGAAACTCTGTGGGGACCAGCCCCCAGACAAAAGTTCCAAAACCAACAAATTTCCTCGCACTGCTGGAGAAAACAGACTCTGCCAAGAAGAAGAGGAACACTACTCCGCTGGGGATAGAAAGTAAACATTTCCATCACCCGCTCTGCTCAGGAGGAATCAACAAATAGGCTCTGATCAGACGACTCCACTGGGGAAACACTGCTGATGACCGTACTAGGGAGGAGAAGTGGGATCAATCCTGCTGAGGATGGAAGAAATCCAAACCTGTTGGAAATCAATGTAGGCGAATCCACAGGAGATAAGCTACCAACCAAAATGTCGAGAATTACACTCTTGTTAGGGATTTCCTGCTCATTCTGCGAGAAAAATCCAATCCGAATGAGGGAAGACCAACTTCCTCGAAAAGATAGCATGCCAATTTATCAATTTATAAGGGATTTTAGGTCAATCCTCACAAGGGATGACAACCATATAATTGATAACACAGATGCTAGTTCCAACCTCACTAGGGAGCTAGAAGATTAAGACCGAACTCCAAACTCTCTGGGGATTTGGTGGGATGTTAGAGCTCTCTGCATGATCTTTTTCTACGCTCGCGGAGGAGACAACCTGAAAGATAATGAAGAGGATACAAGTATGCTAGGAATAATGAACAAATGTCTTACCCTTTTGGAGATCATACTATCCTTGGGAAAGCACTGAAAATGCACCAATTATCCTTTCTGTCATTGGGAATGTTCACTTTGTTTAAAAACAAATTATGAAAATTTATTTATTTAAAACAACGATATTTATCAATTAAAACATGCAAAATATTTGTTGAACAGAAACAAATAAGAGTGCGAAGAATTGGATAAAGGCTCAAATTTATTTGATGGAATGGTAGTCTGCAAATGGCAAGACTCCATGGATTTTTACAAATTTGAAATTGGTGATATATATTGGAAAAGGGCTACATTGAACATAATGACCATTTCTCCACCAACTCTGAGTCCAATGTATTTGAAGCTTCAGTTGATGATGACTGAGCGAAATTCCTTGACAGAAGACAACTGGTAGAACAAAGTCTTGTCGGGATATAATTACTTGCCAAATCCCTACTTTTTTTGCATAGATTTCCCCAGAGTGAGGTACTCAATCTAGCGGGATACATATTCATCTTTTATGTCTCTAACTTTTTCCTGGATCGCCCTTTCGGATTTTCAATCCACCGAGACGCTCATTTTTTGCCTAAGCTGCCCTTTCGGGTTTTCGACTTAGCGAGCTATTCTGTTTTTATTTTAGGCGAAGTATTTCTTGACTGCATCTGAATTCACAGGACGAGTAAAATCCTCCCCATCCATAGTTGTAAGTATCAAAGCACCGCCTGAAAAGGCTCTCTTGACAACATATGGACCTTCATAGTTTGGAGTCCACTTGCCCTTGGAATCGGGCGCGAAAGACAAGACTTTCTTGAGCACAAGGTCAGCTTCTCAGATCACACGAGGCTTGACCTTCTTATCAAAGGCTTTCTTCATCCTTTGCTGATACAATTGACCATGACACATGGCAACCAATCTCTTCTCTTCAATTAAATTCAGTTGGTCATAACGACTCTGAACCCATTCATCATCAGTCAACTTGGCTTCCATCAAGACTCTCATTGATGGGATCTCCACCTCTACGGGGATTATAGCCTTCATGCCGTAAACAAGGGAGAAAGGGGTTGCCCCTGTTGAAGTGCGGACATATGTACGATATCCATGCAAAGCAAATGGCAGCATCTCATGCCAATCTTTGTACGTAACAACCATCTTCTGGATAATCTTCTTGATGTTCTTATTAGCAGCTTCAACAACCCCATTCATCTTGGGTCTATAAGGAAAAGAATTATGATGTGCTATCTTGAACTCGCTACACAGCTCTTTCATCATCTTGTTGTTCAAGTTAGATCCATTATCAGTAATGATATTGTCTGGCACACCATAACGGCATATGAGTTGATTCTTGATAAACTTCACAACCACTTGCCTGGTCACATTTCCATATGATGCAGCTTCAACCCACTTGGCGAAGTAATCAATTGCTACGAGAATAAATCTGTGACCATTGGACGCCTTTGGCTCTATCATGCCAATCATGTCAATTCCCCACATGGAGAAAGGCCATGGTGATGAAATTACATTCAGAAGTGTCGGGGGAATATGAATCTTATCTGCATAAATCTGACACTTATGACATTTCTTCACATACTTGCAACAGTTAGACTCCATTGTCAACCAATAGTAGCCTGCTCTCAACATCTTCTTAGCCATGGCATGTCCATTGGAATGAGTACCAAATGAACCCTCATGGACTTCATTTATCAACAGGTCTGCTTCGTGTCTATCCACGCATCTGAGTAGAACCATGTCAAAGTTTCTCTTATAAAGCACATCGCCATTGAGGTAGAAACTGCCAGATAATCTCCTCAAAGTCTTTCTATCTTTCACAGATGCCCCAGGCGGGTAAATCTAACTCTGAAGAAAACACTTGATATCATAATACCATGACTTATCATCCTTCACTTCTTCTAATGCAAATACATGAGCTGGTCTATCCAAGCGCATCACAGTGATATTGGGAACCTCATTCCAGAGTCTCACCACAATCATAGAAGCAAGCGTAGCAAGAGCATCTGCCATCCGATTCTCTTCTCGAGGAATATGGTGGAAGTCAACCTCAGTAAAGAAAGTTGAAATCCTCCTCGCATAATCTCTATATGGGATGAGGCCAGGCTGATTCGTCTCCCATTCACCATTAATCTGATTAACAACAAGGGCCGAATCACCATAAACATCAAGATGTTTGATCCTAAGATCAATACATTCTTCCAATCCCATAATACAGGCCTCATACTCCGCCATATTATTCGTGCATTTGAAAGTCAGCCTTGCTGTAAAAGGAAAATGTGCCATGAGGAGTAATAATCACTTCCTCAATACCATTTCCATATTGATTTACAGCGCCATCAAACACCATGCTCCATCGGGAACCAGGTTCTGGCCCTTCATCGAGCGTAGGCTCATCGCAATCTTTCATTTTCAAATACAAAATCTCCTCATCTGGGAAGTCGTACTGAACAGACTGATAATTCTTAATTGGTTGATGTGCCAAGTGCTCAGCCAAGATACTACCTTTAATAGCTTTCTGAGCTTGATACTTAATATCATACTCAGACAACGACATCTGCCAATGGGAAATCCTCCTAGTTAAAGCAGGATTCTTAAAGATATACTTGATTGGATCCATTTTGGGTATCAACTAAGTCGTATGATTCAACATATACTGGCGTAAACGCTTAACGGCCCAAGCCAAAGCACAACATGTCTTCTCAAGCGTTGAGTACCGAGACTCACAAGCAGTGAATTTTTTACTCAGGTAGTAGATGGCATACTCTTTCTTTCCAGATTCGTCCTGCTGACCAAGGACACAACCCATTGAGTCTTCAAGAACTGTCAGATACATAATCAGGGGTCTCCCTTCCACAGGCAGAGACAGAATCGACGGCTCATACAGATACTCTTTAATACTGTCGAAGGCCTTTTGGCAATCCTCGGTCCAATCATGACGCTGATCTTTCCGGAGGAGCTTGAATATTGGCGCACATGTGGTAGTCATGTGGGATATAAATCTGGAAATATAATTCAAGCGGCCAAGAAAACCTCGGACTTGCTTCTTAGTTTTGGGTGCAGGTATCTCTTGTATTGCTTTGACCTTGGCAGGATCAACTTCAATACCTCTCTCGCTGACAATAAAGCCCAATAACTTTCCAGAACGGACTCCAAATGTACACTTGTTAGTGTTCAGACGAAGCTTATACTTCCTCAAACACTGAAAAAGCTTCAACAAGTGCTCAACGTGTTCAACTTCCGTTCTTGACTTTGCAATCATATCGTCAACATACACCTTGATCTCCTTGTGCATCATATCGTGAAACAAGGTAGTCATAGTTCGTTGATACGTGGCTCCGGCGTTCTTCAAACCGAAGGGCATCACTCGATAACAGAATTTTCCCTAAGGTGTGATGAATGTTGTCTTCTCCATATCCTCGGGTGCCATTTTGATCTGATTATATCCGGAAAATCCGTCCATAAATGAGAAGACATTGAATTTAGCTGTATTATCTACCAACATATCAATGTGTGGTAGAGGAAAATCATCTTTCAGACTAGCTTTATTCAAGTCTCTATAGTCCACACACATTCGGACTTTTCCATCTTTCTTAGGAACTGGCACAATATTGGCCACCCATTGAGGATATGTAGAAGTCACCAGAAACCCCACATCAATTTGCTTCTGAACTTCTTCTTTGATCTTCACTGCCATATCAGGATGAGTTCTTCTGAGCTTCTGCTTCACAGGTACAGACTCAGGCTTCAAAGGCAGGAAATGTTGCACGATATCAGTATCCAAACCAGGCATGTCTTCGTATGACCAGGCAAAGACGTCGACGTATTCTCGCAGCAACTCGATCAACCCCTTCTTAACAGATTCTTCCAGGAGTGCCCCAATCTTCACTTCGCGAACACAATCTTCAGACCCTAAGTTGACTGTTTCCAGATTCTCAAGATGTGGCTGAATGATCTTCTCTTCCTGATCAAGTAGACGGGTAATCTCATCAAGAATCTCTTCAACATCATCTTCTTTGGCCTCAAATACAGGGAACTCAAAGTTAGGAGATGGTGTTGGATCATTATGTTTAATGGGTTTGATCAACTTGCATTATGATTTTGGATATAAAAGAGATTTTAGAATTCAAACAAAGCAAATCATTATGCAAATGAAAAGATTGATTTTATTCTATTTTAGGGTTTTATGTGATCACCAATTTCATGCAAAAAAGCAAAAAGTGAAAATAAATTGGAAAACAAACATTTAACATGAATTTATTGAATGAAATATCATTGTATTTATGGGCCAACAATGTCATCACTCCTCCTTTTGGCATGGGAGAAGGGTTTTTAAACAAAAAGTGAACATTACATTGACTTATGGACAACTGTTGGAACATCAACAGCGACCCAGTTATTGCAGACCCCTCAAGGGATGACGAAGTTGCCAGAATCTTCCTCTGCATCCTCTTCCATAATAGCAGCAGCTTCCTGATCTTCAACAGTGTGGATGAAACCAACACTCTGAAACAACCCATGGTTGTTGAAAGTGCCTGAAGAGTACCCTATGCCAGCCGGGGATTTATTGTCTTCCAGCTTGATCATTTGTCCTAAACCGGTAGTTGCGCCATGCTCAATGGCCAACTTAGCATCATTGTAGGACACAAATGAAGAAGTTCCTTTCTTAGACGGCTCAGCAATAGACAAAGCTGGGAACGGCGTCCCAACTTCGTCCTCAGCATCTATATAAGAAAAGGAAGACAGATGGCTAACCAAGAGAGCCTTCTCTCCCCCTACCACCACCAACTTTTTGTTCTTGACAAATTTCAATTTTTGGTGTAGGGTGGATGTCACGGCCCCTGCCTCGTGAATCCATGGTCTGCCCAACAAACAGCTATATGATGGATGGATATCCATGACCTGAAAAGTGATCTGGAAATCACATGGTCTAATCTTGACTGGGAGTTCAACCTCTCCAATCACAGTTTTGCGGGATCCATCAAAAGCTTTTACCACCACTCCACTCTGCCTCATGGGAGGCCCCTGGTATGACAGTCTAGCAAGAGTGGATTTTGGCAACACATTTAGTGATGATGCAGTGTCTACCAGCACGTTAGATACGGCATCATCTTTGCATTTCATTGAGATGTGAAGTGCCAAATTGTGGTCTCTTCCCTCCTTAAGGAGATCAGCATCACAGAAACTCAGATTGTTACAAGCAGTAATGTTTGCAACAATACTGTCAAATTGTTCCATTGTGACGTCATGATGTACACACGCCACGCCTAACACCTTCTGCAGAGCTTCACGGTGTGGTTCTGAATTCATTAACAAAGATAGCACAGAGATCTTTGATGGCGTTTGTAGAAGCTGATCTACAACATTATATTCACTCCTCTTGATGAGCCTCAGCATCTCATCACAGTCCTCTTTCATCATGCCATTCTGGCCAGCAAGGACAAGAGTTTTAACAGCGGTGGCAGGTTTATTAACAGCAAGTGTCGGATTTGGAGAATTGGAAGAATTCCCAACCGGGCGAACAACATAATCGGCAACATCAGCCCTTCTGGTGTCAGCCTGGGATTTCGGCGAAGTCGAGAAAACGCGACCACTACGGGTCAGGCCATTGACATCAGCAATATTAACAACAGAGGTGGAGGGTAGGGGCACCTCCTTCCCATCTTCCAATGCAACAACATTGTAACGATAAGGAACAACCTTATCAGAAGAATATGGCACAGGGCCAGCTGGCTTGATTATGAGAGCAGGAGAAGCCTTCTGCTTGCTTCCATTATACCGGATGACAACAGGCTCGGGAATCCTGAATACTGGCGATATGACATTGACTTCATCATCCTCATCGCGATTCTAAAGTATTTCAATTACACCTTCATCCAGCATTTCTTGGATGTCTTTTCTAACTTGACGACATCCTCTCTCATTGACAGTGCAAACGCGGCATCTGTCATGGTCGTGCTCGCAGTGACTGTATTCACACAACAGTTTGTGCATCTCGACCAGAGATTGTCAGATATGGCTGACATATCAGACCTTATATTTACCAGGGCAACCCTGGACCATGTTGACAACAGATTTCCCATGCTCGAGCAATGGGTTCTTCTTGACGTTAGGACCTACGTCCTCGAGAAAAATATACCACTCCTAACAAGGTCTTGAACCTTGGTCTTCAGCGGATAGCAGTTCTCCACATCATGTCCGGGAGCACCGGAATGATAAACACAATGAAGCTCGGGCTTATACCACCACTGAGGGTTGGTAGGTATAGCCGGTGGGTCACGTGGAGTGATCAGTTTCCTCTCTATCAAAGAAGGATATAGCTCTGCATAGGTCATGGGAATAGGATCAAAACTGACCATCTTCCTATCATAGCTTGTACTGGTTTGATTATTGTTTTGAGGCTGGTAGGCCTGCTGTTGAGGACGGTGTTGTTGTTGCTGATACTGTTGATGTTGTTGTTGCTGGTTCTGATTATTATGCTGATAGTGATGGTTTTCTCTGAAAACAGGTGCTATATGAGCCACCTGGTGCTGATTACCCGCGGGACGCACGGTCTTCCTCTTCATAGAGGGTCTTTTGGATTTGATATGGGAGGTCACAGCATGTGCCTCTCCATCTTTCTTCTTCCCAAACGCCTCATATCGTTTGGCAGAAGAGCCTTCCTCTCTAGTCAGACGCCCTTCCCTGACTCCTTCCTCCAAACGCATCCCCATATTCACCATCTCGGTGAAGTAAGAAGGAGCGCTGACAATCATCCGCTCATAATAAAATGAACTCAAGGTCTTCAGAAAGATCTTGGTCATCTCTTTCTCTTCCAGCGGAGGCACAATCTGTGCAGCTAGTTCCCGCCACCTCTGGGCGTACTCCTTGAAAGTTTCCTTGTCCTTCTGGGTAGGGCTGGAAATGAACCAAACCAACTCGAAAATAGTTCGAGACTCGATTCGATAATTAATTCGTTGGACTTGGTTCATGAACCAAATGAGTCGAACTTGAGCTCAAAACTAAGTTCGTAAAATAAATGAGCTGAACTTGAGCTATGTATAGTTCGACTCGTTAGGTTCATGAGTCAACTCGGTTATATATATATATATATATATATATATATATATATATATATATATATATATATATATATATATATATATATATATATATATATATATATATATATATATATATATATATATATATATATATATATATAATATTTTTAAATCATATATCTCAATAGTATCATTTAAAAAAATAATATATAGATTTTAACCTTTTAACTTATCAAATTAAATATTTAAAAAAATACTTGTGATATGTTTTTATACAAAGTAAAATACTTCTAACTCAAAAAGAACATAATGCACCGTGACTTTTAATTTTAAAGTGTCATTTTAAACTACTTCTAAATTTGTTTTTTAAACTACCACTTTAAAAATAACGTTTTTTAAATATTGTACCATTTATATGATTTAATTTGTATCCTTTTATATTATTTTTGACTTTATTATATTATTAACTATTTTTAAGATTTTAAATATGCCAATTTATTAGTATTGCATTTTCCAAAAGTAAAACCTTTAGTATTCCTTTTTAGATTTTAGGTTTCAGAGAACTTCCTTAATCCTTCATATTACGTATTTTCAGTCTTTGTTCTCTATTTTGAAGAAAAAAAACTTTAACTCTTTCTTCCAGATTCAACAATTTTTTTCAATAGAGGTAAATATTATTATTCTCATCATCTGATTGTTTTAGTAGCTTTGTCATTTTATACTGTGTTCTGAATATGTTGAATATGTTCTTCCTGTATATAATGAACTATAACTCTGTTATGAGGATTTTATTTATTTTCTTTGTTTTGTATATGTTCTTTCTGAATCTATTTTTCTTGGTTTGAACTAAATATATAACTCTGTTATGAGAATTTTTTTATTATGTTCTATTTAAAATTTTTAATGACTTTTTTAATGGAACTTGTGGTTTTATTTACTTTTCTATTGTAGATATGTCATACAGTACCTCACTTGAATCATTGAGAGATTCACAATCACCATCAAAAGATGGAGAAGAGTGTTTAAATGTATTGAATCCTATCATTGATTTAAATGCAAATACTAATGAAGAACCACTAACAAATGAATCAACACCGGCAAATGAAGTTGTGAATGAAGAAAATGTTAAGAGCAGTGACATTGTTATTCAAAAGTCCAAGAGGAAGAAAATTTCTCTAGTTTGGGATCACTTAAAAAAAGTGGAATTAAAGAATGGAAAAAATGGCAATGTATACACTATAAAAACAATTATTCTGTTGTTGCTAGTGGATCAACCAGTCATTTGATGCGGCATTTAAAACAAACATGTCATGTTTACAAGAAGCTAGTAGCACAAAAAAAAAATTAAACTTTCAGCCAGCAAAAAGCAAGATTGATGAAAAGCTTTCTGGACCACTACTAATGAATTCAGGAGGTAAATATGACCATGAAAGACAACGAGAAGCCACCGCACATTGGATTATGATGCATGAACATGCATTTAATATTGTTGAGGAAGAAGGTTTTCATTTTATGATGAAGTGTTCTAATATTTCATATGAGAAAATTAGTCGGAAGACATTGAAGAATGATTGTATTGCTGTTTATGAAGCTGAAAGAAAAAAGTTGAAGTCTACTTTAAGGACAATAAATAAGATTTGTTTGACCACTGATTTATGGAAGTCACAAAATCAGAAGATAGAATACATGGTGTTAATTGGCCATTTCATTGATGCTGACTGGGTTTTGCAGAAACGCATTCTTAGTTTTGTTCATGTTCCTCCTCCTCGGTGTGGTGTTGATATTGCTGATGCTATCTTCAAATGTCTTAAATATTGGGGTATTGAAAATAAAATATTTAGTGTTCAGTGGATAATGCACATTACAACGATAGATGTTTGAAATAGTTAAAAGTTCTGATTTTAAGGCACCGGAAATTAGTGTTAGATGGAAAGTTATTTCATGTGCGTTGTTGTGCGCATATACTAAATTTTCTTGTTCAAGATGGTATTGGGAAAATAGCAAAAATAGTTGAAGACGTGCGTGAAAGTGTGAAGTTCATCAATCAGTCTGAAGCAAGGTTGCAAACATTCTCACAAATAGTTCAACAACTAAAGCTTGATGGTAAAAAATTAATTCTTGATTGCCCTACTCGTTTGAACTCCACCTATCAAATGTTGTCAGCTGCAATGCAGTTCAAAGAAGTCTTCCCTCATTTTCAAGATCGAGAACCAAGCTATACAACTCTTCCAGATGATGATGACTGGGAAAAGGTTGAAAAAGTTTCCAAGTTGCTAGAGGTATTTAATGTTATTACAAATATTATTTCAGGTAGTGAATATCCAGCTGTTAACTTATATCTTGCTGAGGTATTTCGAATCAAACTAGTTTTAGATCAAGCTATCCAAGATGAATCTGATTTTATGAAAGAAATGGCAAAAGCGATGAAGGGAAAATTTGACAAATATTGGAGCCAATGTAATCTTGTTATGTCGCTTGCTTCTGTTTTGGACCCTAGGATCAAAATGATGGGTGTTAACATTTGTTTTCCCTTAATTTATCCACAAGTTGAAGCTAGAAAAAATATAGAAAATGTGCGTATTGCGCTTGATGATATGTACAAAGAGTATGTTGATATACTTAGTGAGCATAGTGAAGAAGGATCTAGTAGAAGTGGTGTTGATCAAAATGGGCTTATTTTGGAGTCACAAAAATCCTCAGGGTGGTCATTGTTAATGAATTATGTCGAAGAACAACAAGCAATTCCTGCTGTAAAATCTGAAATTGAAGAGTATTTGAATGAGCCAACTTACAAACCTAAAGATAACGACCATATGTCATTTTGTGCCTTGTAATGGTGGAAATTGAATTGTGGAAAATATAGAGTGTTGTCCCATATGGAAGCAGAAGTTCTTGCCATTCCAATATCTACTGTGACTTCGGAGTCAACCTTTAGCGCCGAAGGGAGAGTTATCGATTCAATTCGAGCTTCTTTAAGTTCATCTATTGTCGAAGCTTTAATTTGTGGTGGTGATTGGCTTCGAATATTGCATGGAATTAGGAACAAACCTAAGGTAATATGCTCTCTTTTGATTATTAAGTATAATATAAACTTTTAAAAATAGCATTGATAATTTTTAAAACTAAATTCTTCTTTTTATTAATAGGTGGAGCAAGTGCAAACAGAAATTACATTACTCCCTTGATGATATATAGAGAGCTATGAATGCAGGTGATTGAGATTGTTGTATAATTAACTGTGTATTTAGTATTTATTACTTGTTAGTTGTTAGCATCTCATACAATTAATAGGGTGTTTAAACCATACCAGTGTTGTAACATAAATCTAGAAATTTCATGAATTTAAAAAGAATTAATCATTTAAAGTACTGCTATTTGTTATATATGAGGAACCAGTATTGTGTTAATTGTGATATATTTAAAAGGTAGTTGCGATGTATATTAATTTGTGAGCTTTAATATGGTGTTCAAACCATACCAATGTTGTAACATAAATCTAGAAATTTCATGAATTTAAAAAGAATTTATTTAAGGTACTGTTATTTGTGATATATGAAGTACTGATATTTGTGATATATTTTAAAGGTACTGCTATTTGTGATATATTTAAAATGAATTTATTTATAGAAGTAATTGATTTAGCATAGCATACCATGATCATGTTGTGTTGGTATTCTGATATATGAATTTAATTGGCTTAAAAATTATCCTCTTCCATCTTGCAAGTTATTCTTTCCTTACTAGCTATGACAGTAAATCAGTTGACAGCTGGTGTAATGAAGATTGAAGTTGAATAATCATTTTGTGATGGGAATGTATCAATTTCTAATAGTTTTTGTTGTACTATTTTATTATATTTGTAATAGTTTTTTAGACAAACTTAAACTCAAAAAGAATAGTTTTTGAATTAGACTTTTAAATTTATCTCTTGAAAGCTTTATTTTGTTTTAATATTTTCCCTTTAAAAAGAATAATTTAAAATGTCAAATATAATAAAAAAATTTAAACTTTAAAAAATGACTTTTTAGTCCGTGAAGTAAACAAACTGAACCTAACGAACTGAACCTAACGAGTTGAACTGAGTTGTTCAAGAACTTAAAACGAGTCGAGTTCGAGCTTAAAAAAAAGTTCGTGTCGAACTCGAGTCGAGTTTTGAGCTAAACCAATTCTTATCGAGTCGAGTCGAGCTGACGACGGGTTCAACTCGACTCGACTCATTTCCAGCCCTACTTCTGGGACATGGCTCTCAATTGATCTCTATCGGGAGCCATATCCACGTTATATTTGTACTGCTTGACGAAGGCTTCGCCAAGATCATTGAAGGAGCGGATGTTCGCGCTGTCCAAACCCATGTACCATCTCAGGGCGGCACCGGACAGGCTGTTCTGGAAATAATGAATGAGGAGCTGATCATTGTCGGTCTGAGTCGACATCTTCCTCACATACATAACCAAGTGGCTGAGAGGGCAAGTATTTCCCTTGTACTTTTCAAAGTCAGACACTTTGAATTTTACAGGGATCTTAACATTTGGAACCAGGCAGAGCTCAGCAGCAGACTTGCCAAAGAGGTCCTTCCCTCTGAGAGTTTTGAGTTCCTTGCGAAGCTCAAGGAACTGATAGTTCATAGCATCCATCTTTTCATATATATCTGGGCCCTCAGATGGCTCAAAGTGATAGATGGTGTCGTCTACTCTTGGCATAGTATGCACAACCATAGGTGGCACAGTAAGGACCGGGCTAGATGCCGGTAGAGAAGTGAACGTTGGGGCGAGACCCTCAGGAACAAAATTTGCGGGCATCCCCCAGGGAAACCCGGCTGGAATAGCAGTTGGAGAAAAATGGGCACTGGCAGCAGGCACTGTCGAAGAGGCAATCTCAGATATGACTGTCCTCTAGGGAGGAGTTGAAGGTGTTGGAGACGACTGGCTTTGGGCGACCATGAAAGACTCCATCAGGGCAGTCAATCTGGCCACTTCCTCCTTCAACTCTCTATTATCTTGCTCAAGGTGATCCATCAGTCTTGAAGAGTTGGCTCTGGTGTAGTACCGGTGAGTCAGCTTGTCTTCAAAATAAATGAAGAACACAGAGTTAGACCACTCAACAAGAACCCTGGAGCAAAACCTGCTTATGCACATGATGCATACAATGCTTGTGCATATGATTTTTTTTTAATCAGAGGAACTTTAGAGTCCTATTTACGAATATTGTAAATATTAATCATTTAGACATATATGGAAATATCATATCAATAATATCTAGAAAATATTTTTACACCAAAGAAGTACAGTCTTGTTAACCAAATAATACAAGAGAGAAGGAAAATGAACATCCTATGGAACCCTAGAAATAATCGTCCAAAGCTCTCGAGACCGGAAGATAAGCTGCACGAAGCCTCTTCACCTCTCTCTCATAGGCTGCCTCCATATCTGCCTTCTCTTTGGCGAGTCGATCGTACTTCCTTTACCAAAACTTGGAAGACTGAGGAAGAAGAGAAGTTACTACATCATCAAGCTCATCGATAACCTGATGCTCAAGAAACTCTATCAATGCATCCTTATCTCTAAGCTGCTGAAGTAGTTCCTCACGTTCACCGATCCAAGCACGTAACCGGTCTTCGTCTGTCAACTCCTCTAATCCTTGGTCAGGGAGGGTTGAAGGCCTAACCATAACCAACGGTGTAGGTCTCGGATATTCATAAGGCATAAGGTACTCGGAAGCTCTCCTCCTTACCCACGAGGTATAGGGTTCCAAAGCAATACAATTCTTCAGACCAAGCTCTTTCCTTCCCTTCCTATGAATCTTGCACCAAGCGCGGACCATCCTGCCCTTCTAACAGAACGTTATTAGGTTTATCCTTTAAGGGGAACCCAAGCTGAAGACGTGCTAAAACAGGGTTGTAGTTAATCCCACCACATGTACCAAGAAGAGGCACATTGGAGAATTCAACACAAGAGTTAATAATCTGCACACCATCGTATACACGGTTGTACCAAAAGATATCATCATTAGTGAGAGACATAAGCCTCGTGGACCACCGTAGACATCATTTGTTCTCCTTAAAGGCGACCGTCTGTGGCAAGTGCGAAATAAACCACTTGTACAACAGAGGAAAACAACACACAATGGTACCACCACCCTTTGCATTCCTCATATGCAAAGAGAAATAAGTGTCACCCAACAGAGTAGGAACGGGATTAAGAGTAGAGAAAATCCTAATAGCGTTCACATCCACAAACTTGTCGATGTTGGGGAATAACACTAGCCCATAGATGAGAAGTACGAATATGGCCTCAAAGGCGTCCTTACTCATGGCCTTCCCATACAAAGTAGCTTGAGCAATGAGGATCTCAGATGGGAGACCTTGAATTCCACCTTTGGTAGTCATATGAGCACCAACCAGAGATTCATCTATATGCAACAGATCCACAATCTCTTGAGAAGTAGGAACCCTCTCCAAGCCACTAAACGACAACTGATCTAGAATAGGTATACCCACAAGATAGGCATACTCCTCAAGCGTAGGCAAAAGCTGGAAATCCGGGAATGTGAAGCAACGGTACAATGGATCATAGAACTGCGCCAATACACTTATCAGACCTTCATCCACTTGAGTAGCAAGAATAGATAGAAGCTTCCCATGACGAGCCTTGAACTCCAAGGGATCTAATACATAGGATGTCAAACTCCTTAACTCTTTCAAGTCGGGTTGTCTGAAATTGTACTTCTTTGTATTCCTTCTTTGTCTATCCATGTCTCTGAAAATTTGCAAATAGACCTCTTAAGTCCCTTGAAAATTTACTCATTGTTGATGATATGGATGTGTATGAATGTATGAATGCATGGATGCAACAATCACACTCAAGGATCAAGCAAAGCACACCACACAAAGGTCATGGGATGGATCAAGTCATCCTTAATATCAATCATCCATTTTGGTGGATTATGGTTTACACCTTATCAACACCCAAGTTCCATTGATATTAAAGATGTACAAGAACGGATCAACCATGAATCAAGGGTTTGTTGCAAGTCACGAGCATGGAGTCTCGGTTAAGAACCACCCAAAGGGAGTGTACTATGGTTTAAACCTGTCAATCATGTTCTAGAAGAGGTTCCCATAGTCATCATCCCATCTTTCGGATATTATCGGATAAACGACTACTCGTATTCCAAAAATATTCTCAAGAGAGACTCTTATGAGTGTAGTATCGCGTAACAATCGTATCAAATCTTACACTTGAATGACCTTCGCACTACGTCCTAAAAATAGGCCAAGATGGGTTTGGTAAACTAAGGTCCTTGGCTTCTAAGGTCTATATTAGAAAGAGTAATGCCTAACCACGACTACTCGTGTGACATCATTGATCCCAACATGACCTCTACCAAGTGAATGGGCTTGCAAGTCAACTTGCAAAGGAATAACTCCACACAACTCAACAAGACTATGCCATTCTCCTATCCTAAGTGAACTCGAGTTCGGGTATAGAACTCATCTCACAAAGAACACCAAGCATACAAGCAATTCATACATTACATACAATACAGTAATCCCAAATTGCACAAAAATATGTCACAAAATAATATACAATACAATACAATAAAATGTGAAAAGTAGGAAAAACCCACTAGGATAATTTCCCCAGCAGAGTCGCCACTTTTCTGTAGCGGGGTATTCGTTACCTTTAGATTTATTGACTAAATCAAAAGTAAATCATACAATTCGAGTCGCCACCGCACTTCTATTTATCCAAAGGAAAGGTTAGAAAGGGAACAAAAACCGAGAAGTTTTATCAAATCAAAAACTAATAAAATGTCAGAGGTCGGGGTAAGGGGGTTGGTTATGCAATGGGAAGGTTTTAAGCACCCAAAACACCCTAGGTACTCCTAGGGAGCCCTTTTCACAATTTGTTGTAAGGTAGGTTGGTATTTGTGAAAATTTGTTTGTGCAAACATGATTGGGGAGATGAGAGAAGAATGTACAAATTATTTATAATTTTTGTGTTTGAATGGATAAACCCATTGCCTACGTACCATCTTAAAAAATATTAGGATCAAAACCTCGTAGTTCGGGGTAAAAATCTCAAAACAAGTTGGTGAATTGATTGGTCCAAAAGCCTTAAGGTCTTTTGTTATCCAAGGGAGAAAACTCAACCTAAAACCACAAATCCACCATGTGAGGATAGCTTCAACATGCTAGTGAGGGGTTAATCCTATAATAAGCATGGAAGACTCATTGTCCATCACTAAGGATATAGGTGAGCATTATATCAACCTCAAGGATAACTCAAACCTAATAGCTAAGGGTTATGAAAAAGCTTTGGCAAGAAGTGGCCATTGAAACCACAAAAACATTTGAATGAGTTATATTTACCAATGAAAAGTATTTACAAAATATGGTCAAAGTTGACTTAGGATTCAATTCAAAATAAGTGTTATGAAAAGAAGATTGAAAATCAAAAGCATAGTGCTTAGGTTTCTAATTTTGAAGACAAGTGTTAATGTTTGCCCAAAAGTTTTGGCTTGGGTTAGAGTGGAGGGAAGAAGAAGAATGGCTAAGGTCCTAAGCATACAAAGATGAAGGAAGAGAAACAAAACCACAAATGGAGTTCCCTTCTTTAGATCATAGTGATGATCCAAGTAGCTCCCATCCTTTAGAATGAGAAAGCAAATAAGCAAATACTCAAGCAATCAAGCACACAATCAAAGAAAGCTCCTAGGAATCTTCCAATGGCTTTTGTATCTCTCACTTTGAATTCCCATGACAATGGTTCTTCATTTAGGCTCAAGTTGGAATCCGTAGCACATGAACACACACATCAAAAAGTTCTATGATGAAAACAAAGAATGGACAAGAGTGAGTTTAGAGATTAGGATCCTTTCAAGTTCATCTTCAAGATTAAGCATTCTAAAGGCATGAGGCCTAATTGTTCTTTGACATTATTTCTTCTTTTATAGCATTCGAAAGGCATGAGGCCTAGTTGCTATTTGACTCCATTTTGCATAGGGAATGTCCTAGAATCTAAGTCCTTTTGTCCATTTGCATTTGGTTCATAACAATCAAAACAAAACACAAGCACAATAGTATATACACAATTATGTGCTCAAGTGAGCAAAAGGCAAATTGCATTAACATAAACATGAGCTCAAGTGAGCAAAGGGCAGAAGCAAATGAATTATATGTACAAGAATATTAAATTGCAATAATCTAAAGTGCAAGAATTAAAAGTTAATGGTCAATAGTTAGTGTTAGTGTGCCATAAGGCAATTTAGCGCTATGTTAAGCAATCGTGAGTGGACTAATGTAATAGTCACACCTATCTGAGGCCGGTCAATAAAAATGTAGGCAATAAACACAAGTTAGAGATCTTGATTAGTAAATCAAGCTCCTACAACTTGCCATGCCAAAAGAAAATGAGAATGATCTTGTATTGATTTAGGTTTTTTGCTTGATCAAGAAGCAACCTATCCTTAATGCAAAGCCATTCACTTGATCTATGATCAAGATGAATTAGATTTGAATCAAGGAAGATTAAACCTCTTATACATCAAGGCTAACCACCAATCTTTAACTCATTGATCAAAAAGAAAAAAGATGAAGAAGAAGATGAATAAGAATGTACATTAATTGAATTCAAAATGAAGTAAGTAAAGCACATTGACCAAAAGATGAATGGAATCAAGGTCAAACAATATTAAGCAGAAGCAAAATGAAACTTAGAAGTCAAGAAACAAATAAAATATTTTTGGTATTTTTCAAAATTAAAATAATACTTGAATTAAAATAAACAATTAAAGGTCAAACTTCAAATCCATTTCAAATCAACTTTGAAAAGTCCAAATGGATCATCCTAAGTTCAACAAGGTCAAACAAAGTTTGACAAAAAATTTCAGCATTTTTAGAAACCAGAAACTATTTTTAATCAATTAAAAATGAATAAAATATAACCTAATTGAAATAAAATCTCAAATAAATCCCAAATCAATTAATAAATTGATGAGAATATTTTTCATAGATCCATCATCACTCAAAGAGGTTAAGAAAATATTTTTGCATTTTTTGAATATTGGAAACTATTTAAAATAAATTAAAAATAATCAGAAAAGAGAAAATTCATAAAAAATGTCAAATGACAAAATAAAAAATATTAAAAATCATGTCTAGAAACTAGAATTAAAAAGAGAAATAATGCAATTGGTCCCATATTTTTTGGAATTAAAATGAGAGAGCTATGATTTTTTGAAATAAAATGAAATAAAAGAAATAAAATGGAAATTAAATCAGAAATTGGAAAATGCTAAAATATGTGGCGTGTTGGATCCAATCTCATTAATTGAGCTGGCACATCCAAGGGTTGTGGTATGCGCGCGCACCAAAGACCATAGTCAATGAGAAACATATGGTATTTAAAAAGTCATAAAAATGAAGAGTGCAGATTAGATCTGGAGAATGCATCGCACGACTCACATTTAATCTGGCAAATAGACGGTGGTGTACACCACCGTCTTCTCCGGCGAGCTCATCAGCGCCGATGAGAATTGCAGACATGGCAAACTCAACCAAACAAGGCGATCTATATATCAATGGAAAGCTGGGGTGATGTACATCACCCCTGTACCATTGGTTCCTCCTCTAGATCCTCATAGAGGGAGAAATCAGAGAGAGAAAATCATGGTGTTCAATCTGAACTTCATGGATTTGTAAAATTTAAAGCACAATTCAAATGCCTTTGAGGAGAGGACTTCAGCCAAGCCAACAAATGCAAGAAACAAGCAATAATTAGGGAGTTTCGAAGAAGAAAAGTTCGTGTATCAACCTTGGAAATGTGGATCTGTGAAGCACGATTCCTCTCAACTATTGATTACAGTTCACTCTTGAAATGAAGATGAAGGTAGGCCAAGGAATTTTGAGTCTGATAATCAACCAATGAAGTTGAAAATCAGATCTGAAATTTGAAGTGAAAATGAGAAATTTCTTTAGGTATGGTTATGGATTCAATTGTGCAGCATATCAGGCACCTTCAGGTTGTGGAATAATGAAGCCAAGCACCCTTATTTATAGCAAATGGCAAGGCAATGCATGAGAGTTTCATGTGCATGAATGAAGAGGGCTTTCATGCATGGGCCTGTGCAGGCGCATGGAGGGCCCAAATATAATTGATTTGGAAAGCTTAACATCAGCATATTGGTTTTGGACGTGCAGATATGATGTAATTGGCTTATGCATGAAGTTTGAATCAAGTTTCCATAATTGTACCAAAATCTTCCCCTCTTCGACAATGCCTCTTCCAAAAATAAAACAAGGCCTTGTGGGTAATGGTTGGAAAGGTCATGACATGAGTATCAATTGTTATGTTGAACAAAACTTCATTTGAAATTGGGAAATTAGTGAAAATTGGTCATAAAGTTCAAGGTGCAAAACATGTGTATGTGAAAATTTCCAAAATGGACCAACTTCAAGCCCTTCTATTTCAATTATGCAAGCCTCAAATGACAAAACCTTCAACATCAAAGTTGTATATATTTTGAAGAAACTCAATTTGGACTCAAATTGTGCATCATTTGGATTTTTGATGAGAAAGTTCTGGGCACTTGTAGTTGGACATTTTCACATTTCAATGCCTTTGGTCCAAAATGACCTATAATGTTTTGCATTATCACATGCATTTATTTTAGGATTATGAAAATTTGTTCAACATATCAAATTAATTAGACATCTTAAAGGTTCCAATTAATTTTATCCCACCTAAAAATAATAAAAAATGAGTGAGTTAGGTCCTTGGGAAGTTGACCCAAAATTAGGGTTTCAGTCAAAATGACCTATAATGTTTTGGAATGGATGATGACCTTCCAAGCTTCAAATAAATTTTTTATGAACATGAAAGTTGTTCATATGGTTCTTAAAAACATTTTTTCTCTTGGGTCATCTTCATTTGACAAACACATTAAAAGTTAGGTCTCAGTGGATTTTGAAATAGTGAGATGAATTGACTAATCAACTTCTCAAGTCCATACCTCAAATCTTGATGAATTGATGATTGAGGACACTAAAATAAGCTAAAATATGCACGAAATTATGAGTGGAAGAACTTTCCTTGATTGTATTTGATCATGGGTTGAGGTTGCTTCATGAGCAAGGCACAGTTGATGAATAGTTGAATTAGGGTTTCCTTGGGAAACAAGCCTCAAGCCCTTTGGTTTGATTTCATCAAATTGACATATTGATATACTTGGGGATCATATATTATGAGCTTTGTGAACCATTGTCATCCTTGCTTTCAACTTCACCTAGCCATTCTTTGAGCATAGGAGCCTTCTAGGAGCCTTAGTTCTTATGATTGCCCAAGCTACAAAACTAGATGTTAGTGACATATTTTTGTGCTTTTGGTTAGTAAACAAAAGAAGAAAAGCAATGATATACAATTTAGGCATGCTTGGTGATCTCAAACCAACTCACAAGTCCCACCCAAATGTTAAGGAGCCAAGATGCTATGATCCTTGAGGCAAATGCAAAATGCAATGATATGATGCCATGAGGGATCTTAGGGTCAAAATTGGGGTCTTACAGAGTCGATCACACAAGGATAAGGTATTAGCACCCCTCACGTCTGTAGTACTCTACAGGATCCACTCTTGTTATTCTAATCAAAGGGTGTGTCAGGTATAAAGCTAGGTTACATATGGAATGCACGAGAATGAATTATTAACAGAGAAAAAGAAAATATTTTTATTATTGCGCTCGCTTAGGTTTTGCAACGCAATGCCTATGTATCCCAAAAGAATCAAAGCACCGTAGTTCTTCTCAAAAACTTTGTTTTGTTGATATTTTTTATGGGTAAGAATCCTTATTGAAAATTTTCATAAGAAAAGCCAACTAGCAAAATGATTTTTGATTGGTTAAGTGTTTTTGTTGAAAGAATACATTGGATGGTCCCTCAGAAGGTGGGGGTATTTGTGTACTTCTCTCTTAATTATGAAAGAAATTCCAATAGTGTTAGAGTGTTTTTGAATTTGATTAAGAAAAGGTTTTAGTTTTATAATGGACGCAAAGGATAAAAAGACTAACAAAAGGGTAATCTCAATCCTACTTGTTGTCATGCAATGTGGACCTAAAGTTAGGATCAAGGAAACTTATACCTAATATTATCATACCTGGATATCAATCCTAAGGTCTACTTAGTTCAATCTTGACCAAGAAATAACTAAGAATCCTATGGGAAGCATACAATCTCACAAGGAAAGGAGAAAGAAGAAAAGGAAAGAAAGCAAGTAATCAAACACTTAAACCAGGTAACCAAAGCAAGAAAATATCACATGAGAAGTAATCACTTACTAAAAAATTAAGCACTTAAACAAGGTACCTAAAGCAAACCTACTTAATCAAGCAATTATAAAAAAAAACATCCAATTAGGTAAACACATATGCAAGTAACAAACCAAGACCATAAATAACACAAAGAGAACTTAAAAAATTAACATTCATGTCATCAAGGCAAAACAATAGAATAGATGGTAATTAAAAAATCACACATCAAATGAGAAGTAAACACTTATTCACACATAGGCCCTTAAACAAGATACCTAAAGTAATACTTACTTAAACAAGCAAGCGTCGAAGATGAAACAACATGCAATTAGGTGAACACCTAAGCAAGCAACAAGGTAAAAGTAAAGATGATAATTGAAAAATCACACATCAAACCATAAAGAGAAAAAGTTAAGACATAAAAGAGATGAACATCTCCCAACCTAAGAATTATCCTACTTAAACAAGTAAGGAAGCAAAGCACACAAATAAAGGTTAACCAACCAAATGAACAAGTTTTGAGAACACAATAAAACGACTTGAAGCTAATGGTTCTAACATGTTATCATCCTATTCTTACCTTAAACAAGGCAATATATGTCAAGAAGAAGATAAAATCACCTAACCAGACAAGTAGGAGAGCAACTAAGCAATTAGATGTCATAACTTCAAATAATGCCAAAGCAAGCAAGAAAATAAAAGAAAAGAGGTAAAAACCTAAGTCTACACATGTTTTAAGATATCTCAACTTATCACAAACATTTCATGTTACACATCAAAACTTAACTAGTCATGGTAATGGGAGACAAAGCTCAAGAAAATTGCAAACAAAACTCAAGCAAAGAGCATGTCATCCAACATTCACGGGGAAGAAACTTATCATCAAATTAAGCATTTAGACATGTCAAACAAATCCCTAACGTTCATGCACAAGAGGTGTTGGTATTATAAGGCCCCAAAGAAAGTAAGCACTTAGGCAAGCTAACATATAAGGCTATAAGTGTTGAGTGCTTAACTTAGCATGGCATAAGAAAGTGAATTGAAGTGAAGAAGATGAGAATTCATACAAGTCAGCAACTAAGGCAAAATAAACTCATCATCATCAATCAATCATGCTTTGGAAAAATATATTACAATTTTGCACAAATGTAGGGTCACAAACAAACTCTAATTGGAAACTAATCCTCTAATATAGGTGCTAACAAGAAAAGACAAAAGAGAAGGTACACGGTGAACAAAAAGATTCAAACATGAACAAGATATTCAACTTAAACACGTCTCTATGGAATACAAATATTCAAACAAGAATTTAGTTCAAGAACACAAGCATCAAAGTAAACAAGCATTCATCCAAGTCAACAAGAGAGGTCAACTATTCCTAACAAGGAAGAATGACACAAGGCATAGAATTAGGCAATCAAACAAGAGAGGTCAGTAGTTTATATATGGCATACTAACACATAAAAGACCTACAACCACCACAAGGGCATCATACCAAACCATACTCAAATATGGGAATAAGAGGTGAACATAGTGAACCCTAAACACGTCTCTAAGTGGAGTATATCATTATGTTAAGCAAAAATGAGAATGGAACCTGGAAATGAGGTATCAAGAACCCAAAAGTCATAAGCAAATGACATTTTATATCAATCATATATATCACTCAAGCATTAAGAAGCTATATCCCAAGATATGCTCAAGGAAATATCACAAGATAAGCAAACAATCATTATGAGTGGCACTCAATTGTAAACACAAACAAAAAACCTGGAATGACCTATAAAATTGAGTAAAGGGGCTCTATATCATGGTATCCCAATCAAGAACAAGACGAAAAAACAAAACCTAAATGGTTGTGTAATACCCTAATATTTAACCCTAAGATCCCATATCTTATTTGCTCTTTTACATACAAGAAAGGTCACATCTTGATCCCTTATCCATCTTTGAGTTTGCTTCTTGCAAGGATCACTAAGCACCTCTTTGTTTTACCTTTGTGTTTATATTATTAATTGATTATCTAACCACTAATCAAAATGCCAAAAATATGTATTGTTTCTCTTAAGTTTATTGTGCAAGATAAGGCTCCTCAAGTCAAAAGCATCCCAAAGTTTGTTGGCTTACTTCTCAAGAAAAGTTAAAGGTTCATGTGTTTATTTCCATGCCTTCTTCAACAAGTAACTTCAAGCTTTGAGTTATTTAATCAATAGGAAATAAAGGACATATTATCATGAGTTCATATGATTATCCATGTGCTTTGGAATGCAAGAAAAGTCTAAGTGTACAAGCTTGTTCCAAGAGGTTTGACCTAAAAGTCAACATTTTGAAGTCAAGGTTCCAAGGATCACAACTCCTTTAATTCTCAACATTTTTGAATGCCCCTTTTTGCATACGACTCTTCTCAACATCCTATATAACTTATCTTTACATGACAAGATCCAATTATGCTTATAGGGTCATCAAACATTTGGAGACATTATAGGTCATTTGTGGACTTAGTGAAATTTGACCTATTTTCAAGTGACTTTTATCAACTTTCAAAGGTCATAACTTCTTCAATTTTCAACATATGGAGTTGATCCTTCTTGGAAAATGTCATTTGTGATGACATATACAAGTTTTATTCAAGGACCAAGGTCAAATTATACTTCGAAGGCCATGAAATTCATTGGCACATTATAGGCCATCTTCAACCATGAAGCATTCAAATTTTTCTAAGTTATGGAACCAGTATTTTATGCCAACTTCAACACACCATAACTTTGTGCTCAAACAGTCAAATGCAACCTTTCTTGGCTCGTTGTAATCTTAGCCATGATGTCAACACATTGCAAAAAGAATGGGATCATAAAGCCTCTTGAGTAGGATCCCCCATTGAGTTGAACATGGTGACTTGAAATTGAAGAAATCACCATTGCCCGAAATTTGATCATGACTAAACTCAATTCCAAGCCAAATTATCAAGTGTTTTGGTCCTAAACATGTTTAATCAAACCTCTAGAAGTTAATTGACACTTAAAATGCATCATTTGGCTGAGTTTTGATGAATTTCAAGTCACACTTTTCACACACTTGGATCAAATTCGTTTTGCACGAATTCCACATCATTCTACACATATTTGGATCCAATTACATTTCCTATAAATAGAGGAATATTTTTCCTTCATTTTCAAGCTTTTGAGAGCCAAGAAACCCCTGCTGCAACTTGAAAATTTTCCAGAACATTCAACTATCGTGTTTTGAGTTTCAGTCAGTTTCAATCCATTTTCTTGATTATGTTAGCTCCATCGGCATCCTTTGAAGCTTTTGCAACAATTCCCAAGCTCTGAGATCTTCTGAAGTGTTCTAACTAGATCGATATTTCATCAACTTCTGATCACCATCTGGACAAGGTAGTTCTGAGCATCATTTGAACTCAAACAAGTTACCACAATGTAGTCTTTCACTATCTGATGTTTTCCCTTAACTTATCTGGTATTGATTGGTCGTGTTCATCATTTAATTATATTTTCCGTGGCTTGCTTGTTTCTGAAACTTCTTTGAAATTCCCTTCACTCAGTTCACATAAATGATTTTGAAGCATGAAGTTGAATTTGGGATGAGAAGCGGATCACAATGGTGGTGGTCTCATGTTTCGAAGTTACCAAACAATGAAACTCCGGTGAGAGCTCATCGGAGAAGATAACCGGAGTATTTCACAGGTGGTCTGAGTTTGGGCCAGACACGTTGGCATTTTAAAATGTTTTGATTGGTTAAATTCAAACTGGATCCTGTGTTTGGATTGTGATGTTGAGTAAATAAAAATAAGTATTTTGTTATTGTATCCACAGAGACTGGAGCGATATTACCAACATTTATGTTTACTGATATAGTTTAAGTTCAAGTTTTTCGGGCAATTTAAAGTTTCAATAGAAAGTAATAGGGAAATGTAAGATATACGAAATAAAATAAGTGGGATTGTAATGTGACAAGTTATCTTGCAGGGACTGGAGGTCCTGTACCGATTAATTTTGGCATAATCATGTATTCTTTCATATTTTCACATAATTTTTAAAACAACATATATGTCTACATGAAAGTTTCAAGATTCCAATCAGTTTATTGAATCAATGATGTCTCAACCGTTAAACAATCCAATTGTATGAAGATCAAGTATTTGGAGGTGGATATTAAAACCAAGTTTATGATCTATCAAACCTCCTTCTAGGAGCCGCCAATCTTCGCTAAGTGAAGAATAGTTCGCTAAGCGAACTTTATTTATTCTCCATTAAGTTTTCAGTTGTCCAATCGCCTTCCAAGAGCCGCCAAAATTTGCTAAGCGAGGTATAATTCACTATGCAAACATCCTTCGTTGCTTTTCGTTGCTAGCGAACTGGGATGATTTGCTAATGACTTGGTTTCTCTAAGTGAATAGAGCTCGCTTAGCGAATTAGGCCTTCGCTACTTATTTGTTGTGCCTCGCTGCTAGCAAACTAGAATGATTTTCTACTAACTTTGTTTCGCTAAGCGAAATAGAGCTCGCTTAGCGAATCATGCCTTTGTTGTCTCTTCGCTTGCAACTCGCTGTTGGCGAACCTTGAAGTTTTATTTCTGACCTGGTTTCGCTAAGGGAACTAGAATTCGTGTAGTGAAACAGGACATGCTCTTTGTTTGGCTTTTTCCTTCCTTTGATTCATTCCCGCAATAATTAATCACACATGTTAAAAGTATCATTTTATTGACAAAGTGTGTATTATTTCATGAATAAATGTTTCCTTAATTCGATAAATTTTATTTTTCATAAGTGAATTTTATCCATTTTGGGCATTTATCAAATTCTCTCCCCCCCCCCCAACTTGAATTCTTGTTTGTCCTCAATCAAGATCATCAATGATATAGTTCTATTTTCGATCTTTTTTCTGTGATGATATGGTTCAAACGGTGAATGCTTGTTGCAAATGGTCTTTTGTATCTTTTTCACTTTGATAGGACCAAAGCATGATTATGCAATAATGTACTTCTATGAAAAATATCATTTTAGGCAATCAACTAAATCAAACCACATCTCTGATCTTCATAAAAATGATGAAGATTTCTTTGAACTTGTTTTGGTGGTAAATTGAACTCTCATTAATAACCTTGTCAACATCTTGATCAACTCATATTTTCACCTTAACAATTTCTTTTTGGAACCTTGTGTGAGCATATTTCTCAAGGATTTTTGGATGTGTTTGTCTTTTGACTTGGTTTTGTGAGTAGGATTAGTTTCCTAAAGCTACACTTTGACACTTGGGTTTTGTTAGTTTTTCTTTTGAACTCTCCTCTTTCTTTGGTTGTAAGTATTTGGAGAGACTATGTTTTTCTTTTTCATTTTTTTCATGATGTATAGTCTCTCCCCAACTTTATCTTTTCTTTCTTCTTTTTCTTTTTCTTTTGCTTGCAACCAAATTTTGATGAATTGGTTTTGCAACCAAGAGCTTTGTGACTTTTTCTTTTCAAGTTCTATTTGATTCATTCTTGAATTCTCAAGGCTAGTTTCAATTGGCTTTTCAAAAGTTCACTCAATTACTTGGTTATGTTGAGACTTTTTGGTTAAGTGGCTTTTCTTAAACATAAGATTTGGCCTTGACTCTTTTTATGCTCCACAAAATTTTCAAAGATAACTGGTAGGTTCCACGTGAGTCAATCGAGTTTCAATCAAGGATTATTAGCAATGATTTCTATTTAGTACACAATGGAAAGCTCCTCACTTTTTCTGGTCTGTTGGCTATATGATTCAAGCAAGAAAATATGTGATTTGTAAAATTGAAGCATGAAATGATTTTGCAAGAATCACATATTTCACAATCATGCTATCATTCTACAAAGATTTAAAAACATGTACCTTTGCCTTGTGCATTTTGTCTGAGTTTTATCATTACCACTCATGTTTGTTGAATATTGGTTGAAAACTAAATTTTTATTTGAATTCTTGATGAGGATGACAAGAATAAAATAACAAATTTCATCACAAACTTATGGCATACCAACCGTTTAAAAGAGTACCAAAGTGAGTTTACGGTATGAACTACCGTAAAAAAGATTCAAAATGATTATAACATAAAACTAATAAACTAAAATAAATAAAGTACTAAAATTTGAAACTTGAATTTGAAAGAACTAAAAGCTTTTTAAAATATCACTCATTTTATGG
The DNA here is from genome assembly GCF_024323335.1 of Lathyrus oleraceus. Lineage (NCBI taxonomy): Eukaryota > Viridiplantae > Streptophyta > Magnoliopsida > Fabales > Fabaceae > Lathyrus > Lathyrus oleraceus. Next base: position 339,898,920 of record NC_066584.1, on the reverse strand, counting down.
AAAGATTCCAGCTTTATGCTTCTCCCTATTCTCCTCTCATCTCTTCATCATAATCAGATGATGCATCATCATCATATGCTATTTTGGAACCTCCTAAAGTTCCTTCTTCTTCTTCTTCTTCTTCTTCTACTTCTTCTTCTTCTACTTCTGCATCCTCTTCATCATCCTCAATCTTGGATCTCAATCTCCGTAGTTCAGAGTGTTGGATGAAGTCTACCCTATTTGCTCTGCTTCCCTTCTATTTTTTTCTTTTCCAAGTAGAACCTATCCACAAATGCGTCGTTAGCTTTGGTTTTTATCTCAAATGGAACTACACTTGGAATTCGTACTCGGGATGCAATGAGCAATCCCATGATGAGGCCAAGGAAAACAAGAGGACAAGTGCTTCTGGTTCCTGTTCCAAACTCCTTACCACTTTCCGCAACATGTCTCATCTCATTAGCAATGATTTGAGCCACATCAATCCACTTACCTGACATGATCAGATAAAGAAGATGAGTCGTATCCATTGTGAAAGTGTTAGTGTGGCTTCTCGGTCGGATGTTGTGCAAAATGAATAAGAGAAGAACTTGAGCTTCTGAGATTAGATCCTCCCTTCGATACCTAATTGTTACACCAGATGGTTTTATTTCCACTTCTCTTCCATCCAAAAGAATTTTCCTTAAAATTTCCTCCATATTTGGAACTTTATTGATGGATTCTTGATATCTGCACATCTGTCCCCCCCGTAAGACTAGAGGATTGCCCAAGAATTCATTAATAGCATCCCTATTGAAGTTTATCGTCCTTCCCCCAACCTTGGTCGAGAAGAAGAAAGCAAAACTTGGTGAGGGAAAGACATTGGCATAGAATTCCCGAAGTACTTCAGTGTTGATTTTTTGGTGAGGGGTCAAAAGCTTATCCCATTTGCGGCTGGACCATAATGCATTTAAAGACCTGTAAGATCCTTCATGGTTAACTTCAAAAATTCTTTCATACCAGATGGATCTCCTGTTTAGTTCCTTGTACCTATCATGTTGCTCTTGCCCGAGAAATTTCTTCTGATCAAAGGATTCTTGCCCCCTTGAAGTTCTAGCCCCTGAGGTTTTCTGTTTCTTTATGGTCATATATCTTTTTGGAGCCATACCTGCAACAACAAAATACTAGAAATTTGTTATGTTAACATCTCATTTTTTTTCTGTTCCAGGCCAAGTTCGCTTAGCGAAATACAGTTCGCCTAGCGACAGTTACGATTTTTGGAAAATCTGTTATGTTCCATGGTTCTGCTTTTTTGTTCATCTAAAACATTGATCAGGGTTTTGTGCATTCAATAAATTTCAGGTTTAGGTGCATAACATAAAAACATAGAGTATGAATTCTAACACCTAGTTTTAACCATGGGTGCACAAACCCTACAAGATCTAAAATAACAAAAAGTAATTATAGAAATTGCATGTCTGATTTTTTTGCACTTTGAAGATGGAGAAGAGAGAATGACAATGTGAAAAAGTGACTAAAAGTGAAGAAGTGAAAGTGTGAAAGGCAAAAGTGAAAAGAGTGGAGAGTTTCTAGGGTTTAGTGAGAGAGAAAAGTGAAAAAAACTGAAAAGGTAAGGCTAAAACGAGACATAAAGGTTGGTAGGTGAGTAGGTGGGGTCTTTTAATTGTCATAAATGTGGATTTGACCATCACACATTCGCTTAGCGAACTTTCTGGGTTTCATTATTCGCTTAGCGAAAGTAGGTCACTTAGCAAATTCTGCAGTAGTTCAAAGTTCTGCACTTTTGACAAATGTTTTTACCAGTCCCTTTGTGGGCCTTTAAATTTTTCTAACAAAACAAAAGTACTTAAAGAGTCGGGTTGCCTCCCGAAAAGTGCTTGTTTATTGTCATTATCTTGACGTATTGTTGCTTTTATGGTTCGTTCAACGGAATTGAGGTGGTGACTCGATCAATCTCACCACCTACGTATAACTTCAGTCTTTGGCTGTTAATTGTCCAACTTGCATTAGTGGTTGGATCTTCCAGCTCAATTGCTCCATACGGCCTGATGTCCTTTATTTGGAAAGGTCAGGACCACTTTGATTTAAGTTTTCCAGGAAATAATTTCAACCACGAGTTGAAGAGTAGGACCGTCTATCCTACTTTGAAATCCTTGGGAATAATCCTACTGTCATGATATCTCTTCACCCTTTCCTTGTATAATCTTGAAGATTCATATGCTTGCAGCCTTAGTTCATCAAGCTCATGCATTTGTAGTTTCTTTTTCGCACCGGCTAGTTGTGAATCAAAACTGAGAGACTTTAAAGCCCAAAAAGCCTTGTGTTTTAATTCAACCGGAAAATGGAAAGCTTTACCGTATACCATTTGAAATAGAGTAAGACCTATTGGTGCTTTATAAGCGGTACGATATGCCTAGAGAGCTTCATCAATCTTTAACGACCAATCTTTTCATTAAGTTGAAACTGTCTTTTCTAAGATTCTCTTTATTTCACGATTAGATACTTCCACTTGTCCATTCATTTGTGGGTGATATGGTGATGCAACCTTGTGTTTGACGCCATAATTTTCGAGAGCTCTTGCAAGTTGTGCGTTGCAGAAATGAGAGACTCCATCACTAATCAACACTCTTGGTGTACCAAATCTTGTGAAGATGTTTCTTTTCAAGAATTTCACCATTGTTTTGCTGTGTGCTTTTGGTGACGTAATAACCTCTACCCATTTGGATACGTAATCAACCGCCACTAAGATGTATTCATTGTTGAAAAACGAAGGAAAAGGCCCGACGAAATCAATCCCCAACAATCAAATACCTCTACCTACAACATACTTTGTAATGGCATTTCATTTCGCTTAGAAATTCCACCTGCCCTTTGAAAATTATAACACTTCTTGGCATGTTCATATGCATCTTTGAATTGAGAAGGCCAATAGAATTCTTCTTGTAGGACTTTTGCATTTGTTCATTCTCTGCTATTGTGGCCGAAATATGGTGAATTATGGCAATGCCATGTGATGCTTATGGCTTCCTCTCTAGTAACACATCTTCGCAACAACCCATCAGATCCAATTTTGAATAAATACAGATCATCCCATACATAATGAGTGACATCACGCAAGAATTTTTTCTTTTGTTGCCAATTAAGATCTTCGGGGATGAGACCAGAAGCCTTATAACTTGCAAGATCCGCAAACCAAGGTCTTCCCTCAATCATGAGCAATTTTTCATCTGGAAATTCTTCAAGTACCTCTCTTTCTTCTTTTGTAATCTCGGGATTCACCAACCTTGATAGATGATCCACGACCATATTTTCGGTGCCTTTCTTGTCACGGTTCTCTAAATCAAATTCTTATAGTAGGAGCATCCATCGGATTATTTTGGTTTTGAATCCTCTTTATTGATCAAGTACTTGATGTTTGCATGACCAGTATAACAAATAATCTTGGAACCTATGAGATACGACCAATTTTTTTCTAATGCGTACATTATAGCAAGCAATTCTTTTTCTGTGTTTGCATAGTTAACTTGTGCATCATTTAACACTTTGCATGCATAGTGTATAGCATGAAAAACTTTTTTTTTCTCTGTCCTAAAACAACCCCGACCGCGTAATCACTTGCATCACACATGAGTTCAAAATTGAGTGTCCAATCGGGTATAGTGATTACCGGGGTTGTAATTAATTTTTCTTTTAGACTTTCAAAAGTAATTAAACAATCTTTATAAAAAATAAATGACCTGTCTTTGTTGAGGAGATTACTTAATGTTTTTGCGATCTTTGGAAAATCCTTGATGAATCATCGATAGAACCTGACGTGGCCAAGGAAACTTTGAATTCCCCTGACGTTGGTTGTTGGTGGAAGCTTTTTAATGACATCAACCTTGGCTTTATCCACTTTGATTCCTTTGGCTGAAATTTTATGTCCTAGTACAGTGCCTTTGGTCACCATAAAGTTGCATTTTTCCCAATTCAGTACCAGATTCGTCTCCACACTTCGTTTTAATATGATGTCCAAGCTTTTCAAGCATAATTCAAATGATTCACCAAACACAGAGAAGTCATCCATGAATACCTCGATGCACTTTTCGATCAAATATGAAAAAATTGCATACATCTTTGAATGTTGCTGGTGCATTGCATAGACCAAAAGGCATTCTTCGATATGTGAATATTCCAAAAGGACAGGTGAAGGCTGTTTTGTCATGGTCCTCGGGGTTTACGGTCATTTGATTGTATCTTGAGTATCCATCTAAGAAACAATATAACTGCTGCCCGGATAATCTTGTTGCTTGATTGAGTCGTCTATAATCAACGCACATACGCCATCCGATTACCGTCCAGGTTGGAATCAACTCATTTTCTCCGTTTTTTATTACCAGCTTACCACCTTTCTTTGGTACGACTTGCATAGGACTTACCCAAGCACTATACGAAATTGGATAGATCATACCTGCTTCTAACAACTTGACTACCTCTTTGCGTACGACCTCCTTCATTGTTGGATTCAAACACCGATGTAGTTGGGCAATTAGTTTGTAATTCTCTTCCTTCATGATGTTATGCATACAATATGATGGACTTATGCCCTTAAAATCTGATAGCACCCAACCAATTGCGCCTTGATTCTCCTTAAGGACTTGGACAAACTTCTTTTCTTCATGGCTAGCCAGAAGTTTACTAATTATTACCGGTTTCTTGCATCCATCATCAAGGAACACATACTTCAAGTGATCCGGTAATAATTTCAATTCAAATTTGGTGTTCTTTTCCCCGAAATCTTCTTTCAATTATTCAATTTTTGCTTCCTTTAATGGTATTTCTTTTGCTGAATCCAGTTCTGTTAAGCATTCATTGAGTTCCTTTTCTTCTTCCGGATTGAGAACATTAAAAATGTTCACGAGGGCTCTTTGTAATGGTGTTGTCAAGTGTGTTTGTTGCTGTATTTTCAGTATTTCTTCATCAATTGCATCAACTCGAAAACAAGCTCCTTTATCTTTGGAATGTTTCATGGCGTCAAAGAGGTTGAAGGTAACTTCTTCATCTTGAACACATACTTTCATTAAACTGTCATCAATGTTAATCATCATGCGTGCAGTTTTCATGAATGGACGTCCCAAAATCAGTGGCACGTCATCATCTTCCTCTATATCCATGACAATAAAATCAATAGGAAATAAAAACTTATCTACCTTGACCAACACATCTTCGGCAATACCGGATGGCCTTGTGACTAATTTGTCGATTAGTTGCAAACTCATCCTAGTATTCTTTATATCCAAATCACCAATTCTTCGTATTACTGAGAGTGGTATGAGGTTGATACTTGATCCAAGATCAATCAATGTTTTTCCAATGTTTACGTTCCCAATTGTGACAGGTGACGTGACTCTTCCTGGATCTTTTTCTTTTTGTGAAAGTGTTCGTTGAATGATTGCACTGCAACTTGCGTCAAGATGTATTATTTCTTCATCAGTGATCCTTCTTTTCTTGCTGAGAATTTCCTTCATGAATCGTGCATACGTAGGCATCTATTCAAGTGCCTTCGAGAAGGGAATATTGATTTGCAACCGCTTGAAAACATCCAAAAATCGAGCGTATTGCCTTTCTTTATCCTTTTTTATTGGAGCATGAGGGTATGGTAGGTTTTGTACTGGTGGATATATCATTTTTCCTTTTTCCTCCCTTGTTTTCCGATTTTTCCGGCCTTTATTTGTTTCGTTCTCATCTCCACCTTTTCTCTCTTGCTCCTTTTCAACTAATTCTCCTTTATGATTGTTTGCTCATTCTTTCTCCTTTTCTTCTCTTTTATTTTCTTCCTCTTCTCTATTTTCAACAACACTTCTTTCTTTTTTTTCATTTTCGTCGCCGGTGCATTCAACATTTTTCCACTTCTTGTTGTTATTGCCTTGCAATGTTCTTTTGGATTTGGTTGTGTAGTAGTAAATTCATGACCATCAAGCTATGGATAAGCTTAACGTCAATAAAACCAGAGTCGCCACCGCACTTTTATTGTTTCTAAAGGAAAAGGGAAAAGTATGAACAAAACCCAAAGATAAGAAGTTTTCAAATCAAAACTAATAAAATGCCAGAGATTATAGGTAAGGGGGTTGGTTACACAGAGGGAAGGTGTTAGCACCCAAAGTGTCCTAGGTACTCCTAGGGAGCTATTTTTTATGTGTGCATATGTTTTTGGTATAAAAAATGTTTGATAAAATAGAGTGTGGGGATGAGAAAAGAATTTATTCATTATATTTTTGTTTTTGATAAGACCTTCGGTCTTGTGCCTACGTACCAACATAAAAATGAGGGATCAAAACCTCGTAGTTCGTGGTAAAAATTTCAAATAAGTTGGTGAATTGCTTTTAACAAAAGTTTAATAAGAAAAGGCACAAAGGCCCAAAAGTTTGAATGGAGTTGTTAGTTTTTTTTGTCTTTTGAAATTTTAAGTCAATATGATTAAGTTTATTTACAAATTTGATTTACGAAAGATTTTGAAAATTCAATGGCATAAGGCCAAAGTTTCTAATTATTAAAATAAAGTCTAAGTTTAAAATCACAAGAAAAGAAGTTTTTTAAAATGGGGGAGAGATTTTGAAATTAAAGAAGTGGGAGGAGGTGAAGAGGCTATCCTAAGCAAAAATTTAAAATTTAAGAGTTGAAAAGATCTGACCAATGGGATGCAATCCAACAGACAAGAATGTCATATAGAAACCCATTTTCCTTTGGATTTTAATAAAGCAATAATCAATAAGCAATGAGAAATATCTAGACATCATGAAGATCAAAGCATCAAATAATCCAAGCAAGTACTCCAATAGCTAATAGTCTTTATTGTCTTCCCACGCATCAGATGAAATATTCCTTGATCAACTTAGAACAAAACATCATACACAAGATCAAAATAACAATTAAGCACAAAGACAGAGTAGCAGATGAACCCAAGAAATCCTCAAGTCTTGTATCAAATGAAGGCACAATTCAAAATAGCTCAGTCTCAAGATGTTAGCATTGGCCAAGTCCTTTTAGCACAGGGAATGTTGCCTAATCCTAAGTCCAAAAGTTCATATAAAGTTCAACTGTCCACTAGATGTTTTTTAGGGTTTTTGTTGCTATTAGGTATTTTAAGGTCTTAAGACCACAAACAAAATCAAAACACACAAACAATATATACAACCATAAGATATGGCTCAAATGAGCAAAGTGAAAAGGACATAAACATAAATAAGTTATATGAAATGTGAATGACAATGAATGATAAAGGACTGAAATTTAAATTGCATAATAGTAAATGACTTGAAAGTAAAATAATATTAACAAGAGTTAGTTAAATGTTATTCAAAAGTTAGTGGTGATTTTTAATTGATTAAGTCATTCTTTGTAGAACACTCAACCATTCATTCACAAGTATGAATCCTTAAACCAAGACATCTTCCATTAGAAGGGCTCCAACTTGGATAATTCAACAAGTATACCACTAGCTCCTATGAAAAAAAAAGGTCAAATCTCCATACAATGCCATGAAGAATGGGAGACTTACAATCTCACTTACTAGAATAATATGCCTTGAGGGTCAAATTCAGCTTTATGTTAAGCAATCGTAATTGGACTTATATAGAAGTCACAACTATCTGACGTCGAGCAATAAAAATATAGGTGTTAATGCATGTTAGAGACTTGGTATGAAGAACCAAACTCCTAAAATATACCACACACTAAAAGGAAAATCAAAAGGGAGGGACCTATCTTAGTCATACTTGTATTGATTCATCTGACACAAGGTCATTAATGAATCAATTAGCCTTTGGACATTAGAGATTTCATTGGTCAAATGAGGGAATGGGAAAGAATAGGGATGAAGATGAAGAGGGAGGGGAAGATAGAAACACAAATTGATCATGAGAGGAATCTCATCAAATCAAAACCATTCATTCATTTCGGGAGATGAAATGTACATTTCATCAATCCCCTAAATCCAATGGTTTTGATCCCCCAAAGTCAAATCAACCATGATCAAGGCCCAAACAGAAAGTCAAGCATCACAAGACCATAAAAATGGCTCAACAATATTTTTAAATATTTAATCAATTAAAAATAAATTTAAAAATGAATTAAAATACCTTTTAATTTGGTCAAAACCTAAAATCCCTTCAAAACACCAAATAAATGGGCAAGGTATTTATCCTTGGTTAAACAAGATCAAAAGACCTTAGACAAAAAATTTCACAATTTTTAAAAAGTCAAAAGTATTTTTATAGAATTAAAAATATACACAAAAACATTTAATTCATGAAAAATATGAAAATTAATCCAAAAAATAATTTTAATTCAAAATATGGAAGAGAAAAATAGTTAAAGATTTTTGGTGAAAGTCCCATGTTTTTTGGATTAAAAATGAAATTAATATGAATTAAACAAAATAAAGGGATTAAATGAAAAATCAAAAAATAAAATGAAATTAAAAAAAAAACAAGGGCCATCAGATCTCCCTCATTAATTGAGGTGGCAGATCTGATGGTCAAGCGTGCACTTCCATCAAACACCTCAGTCAACGCGTGTACACACGTGGTATTCAAAAGCAAGGGCCAAGATAGAACGTGGATTCATGATCAGATGGTCTGGGCAATGCCAGCACATCACCGGAGCCCTAGCTTCGGTCATCTTCTCCGGTGGACCTCACCGGACTGGTCCACCATAAACCACCACTAAAATAAAAAGTAAGGACATGATTTTAATGGAAAAATACCCAGGAGCACGAATCTGACCTCCGTTTCTTCCAATTCCAAGTATATTGAAAAATACATGGATTTGAAATTTGAGGTTCATGATCTGAGTTGCTTCGATTTGACCTCAAAGCAACTCAATCTTGTTTCCTACATTGGTAGGACTTCATCCAACCAAAAATCAAAGAGAATGGTGAAGAATTTATAGAGAATCTAAGAGAGAAAGTTTGACAAATTTCACCTTCTGTTTGCAGTGATGAAGCTTGATCTGGATCTCAATTGGCTTGGGCTTGCTTCCACTTGATTGCAGGAGGTGAATTGAGAGCTGAAATGGCTTGGATTCTTGGAGTTTCAACTTCAAAACAGAAGTGAAATTGAAACTCGATTTTCAATTGAAAATCTTCAAGACTGTCCTTTAATGGTGGTGGGAAGGTTGCAGGAGCAAAGCTTGGGCAAGGTGCCCACAATTCTGAGCAGGAGGCAATGTATTTAGAGGCTTGGCAATTGATTTTCACACACTCCATTAAAATGCCAAAAATAGAAATTCAAGTGTGCATGCTTTCATGGACGTGTGATAGGCCCATAAAATGATGTAATCAAGTCCAAAAATGATCATGAGTGATGCTGAAAGTGTAACATGAAGCCATGCATTTGAAATTGAAAAGTGATCATGAGATTCATCCAAATGGAACCATGAAGAGTAACCACGTGCAAGCCATTCAAACCTTGTCTAAATGAAGTGATTTTGGACTTTTTGGAAATGCGAGATCAATGGGAAAAAATTTCATGTTGAAAACTTTTCCATTTGAAGCTTGGATCATAATGAATTTTGAGGTGGAAGTTTGGGAAATCAAACATAATTAAAAAAATTCTAAGTACCAAGTCAAATGTTCACTTCTTACACCTTGAATAACTTTTGCTATGAGCTTCAAATGGAAAAAGTTGCTTCATAAAAGTTGTAGCTCTTTCAAACCTCATTTGGATTTGTCATGACGGAGTTATGCATTTTAGAAGTTGAGGAAAATTGCTTGTTCAATGGTAATGATCCAAAATGACATATAACGTTTCCTCTTGGCACATGCCCTTGCAAGTTAAATATGAAGTTTTTCAAAGAATAAGAGTTGTAGAGGACATCTTGAAATTTATCATGAAACATGGATGGCCTTCATCTCAAAAAAAATGAGCAAGTTATGGTCCTTGGAAGTTGACTTCCTAACTAGGGCACAAACAAAATGACCTATAATCTTTCACCATAAAAAATGACTTTACAGGCAAAATAGCTCTTAATCTAAACATTAAAGTTGTTTGGAATGTCATAAGGAGTAAATTTTCTCTTGGAAGAATTTTCATATGACAAAAAGTGTAGGAGACAAGGTCTAGGGAACCCTAGTTTTGACCAGTTGGCTTTCTCTGGTCAACCTCTTTAAACCAACTTGCAAACTTGAAGTTCTCTTGATCTTTAGAGCTAATGGAGGATCATATATGTATAAGATAATGTATAATGAAGTATCCCTTTATATATTTTACCAATTGTTGAAGAAACTTGCTGAGGAAGTCACATAAGATACCTAGATGAATTAGGGCTTCCAAGGAAAACAAGCTTCAAACTCTTGATGAATTCTTGATCAAAATGATAAATGAAGATTATGGGAATTCATAAATGATGTCTAGAAACAATGTGAATCATATGTTGATTAATCTCCTTGCACTGAGGGTCTAAAACCCTAATTGTGAGCTTGATGAGGCATTGGTGGATGCACTCACTACCTACAAAAGAAACAAAGATATACATAGACATATTTTTGGCATTTTGGTTAGTAAATAATGAAGAAACAAAAGTATGATACAATCAAATGTGCTTGGTGAACTCTCCCAATGCAAACCCAATGAAAGAGGGGTAAGGAGGATGCCAAGGTGTGATCCCAAAGCCAATGCACATTATGTGATAGCATGAGGGATCTTAGGGTCAAAATTGGGGAACTACAGGTTGTTTTGTGGTTGTGAAGGTGCATCCTTGTTGCTCCAACAATTGCTTGGTGTAAGACCCCAATTTTGACCCTAAGATCCCTCATGCAAAATTCATCATATGCATTAGCATTGGGATCACACCTTGGCATTCTCCTTACCCATCTTTCATTGGGTTTTTTGGGAGAGATTATCAAGCACTATGTGATTGTATCATACTTGTATATTATCATTTTACTAACCAAAATACCAAAAATATGTTTTTGGATTTGCCTAACTCTTTTTATAGGTAGGGCATGATCATCATTGATCTATCAAGTTCATATATAGGGTTTAAGACCCTCATGGCTAAAAGTAAAATCAATAACTGATCCAAAATGTCTCAAATAATCATATATGAGCCCCAATGATCTCTACATGTCATATTGATCAAGTGTTCTTCAAGTGTTTGGAGGTGATTTGTCTTGGAAACCCTAGTTTAATTGGGTATCTTGAGTAACTTCTCCAACAAGCTATCTCACCAATTGATCAAATTTATCAAGGGACACTTCAAAATTCATCATATTATGCATATATGATCTACCATGAGCCTATAAAGTCAAGAGAATTGGAAGTTAGCAAGATGGTCGATGGTGGTTGGCCAGATGAATTCATCTAATCAAAACTGGGTCTCCCTAGACCCTATCTCCTATAATTTTCACCATATGAAAATGATTTAAAGAGAAAATTTACTCTAAATGACATTCCAAACAACTTTCATGTTGAAGTCTAGACCTAATGTTGCTTGGAAAATCATTTTCTATGTTGAAACATTATAGGTCATTTTTGCCCTATACCATTGAACAAGTGATTTTCCTCAACTTCAAAAATGCATAACTCTATCATTCTGAATCCAAATGACATGAAATTAGGGACCATTTTGAAGGTATTTGAAATAGCTATAACTTTTATGAAGACACGTTTCTCATTTGGAGCTTACATAAAAAGTTAAGTAAGGTGGAATATTGAGATATATGACTTAACACTTAGAAAAAATTTCATTATGTTGAAATTTCCAAAATTCCACCTCAAAATTCACCATGATCCAAGTTCCAATTGGAAAAGTGTCCAACATCAAAGTTGTTCCCCTTGATCTAAGCTTTCAAAAGAACCTTATTTCATGCATTTTTGATGAGGTTTGCTAGGGTTGCGCATGGTCTTAACAGGTCTGCATTATTGGAGAAAATCAAATGTCCAAACCTCCATTTCACTTTGCCTTGCCATTCAAGAGTGATTTGAACTTCAGTACAGTTACAATTAGATCATAATGGATTGCTTCATGGGCCTGTACATGCCCATGCAAGCTTGTGCATCACCCTTGCCATTTTTAGCAATTTTTTTAAGTGTGCAATTATCAATCCCAAATGCTATAAATACAAGGCCTCTTAGCTCATTTTAAACACCCCTTGCGCGTCAGCTTTTCCCTCCAATTGAAACCCTCACCATTCAAAGGAAAACCTGAGAATTTTCAACTTGAAAATTGAGTTTGAATCTCACTGTTTGGAGATTCAAAAACTCCAGGATCCAAAGCTTTGCACCATTGCCAAACCACTTCTGCAAGCTCCTTGAGTGTGATCAAGTCAAGTTTGAAGCAAGCAAGATCCATTTCTGCACAACATTGAAGGTAATTTTCAGAAATCTTCTTCTCTTCGATTCTCACTTAATTCTCATCAATTCTCTTGGATCTTTGGTTGTCTGAAGTCCTACCAATGTAGGCAAGAAGATTGAGTTGCTTTGAAGTCAAATCGAAGCAACTCAGTTAACACACCTCAAAATTCAACTCCTTATATCTTTCTATATATTTGGAGTTAGTTGAAATTGAGGTCAGATTCGTGCTCTACGCCATTTTTTCTTTCAGATCATGTCCTCTTTTTTTCATTTTGGTGATGGTGATGAGTGAACCAGTCCGGTGGACCTCGCCTGAGAAGGTGACCGAAGGTCCAGCGCCGGTGGTGTGCTGGACAGGTTCTGAGCCATTGATCTTGTTTAAATTGTTTTAATCTTGAGCGTACAAACTGATTACCACGCGTGTGATTAGTTGACTCAGGTGCATGGTAGATTGCGCGCGCTCAGCCACTTGATCTTCCACCTCAATTAAAGAGGGAGATCAAGTGGTCCACGTTTTTTTGACTTTCTGATTTTCATTAATTCATATTAATTTTAATATTGATCCAAAAAATATGAGTTTTACCAAAAAAATTTAAATAAATTCCTCTTTCATATTTTGAATTAAAATTATTTTTTGGATCATTATAAATCATGATTTAATTGATTTTGTGAATATTTTTAATTATTTAAAAATACTTTTAAGTCTCCAAAAATTCTGAATTTTTTTCTCCAAGGTCCTTTGACCTTGTTTGATCTATGATAAATCTCATGGTCATTTCCTTGGTGTTTTGATGAGATTTTAGGAATTTGACAAACCATATTTAATTTAATGCATTATTTTTAGTATTTTTAAATTGAATAAATGCCAAATGATTGTGTTGAGCTATCTTGATGATTTGTATAAGTTTGACTTGTGTTGTTGGGCCTTGGTCAAGGTTGATTTGACTTTGCTAGGTTAAGATCATTGGATTTAGGGGATTGATGGAATGCACATTCCATCTCCCAAAATGAATGAATGATCTTAATTTGGTAAAAGTCATCCTTTGACCAATTTGAGTTTGATCCATTCCCCTCCCTTTTCATCTAATTCCCCTTCTTTATGCATCCATTTCATTTGGTTTATGATATCTCTAAATCCTAAGGCTAGTTGATTGCAAAATCAACATAAGTATGGATGATATTAGGCCATCTCTTTTGCATATTCTTTTTGTGTGTGGTATGTTTCATGAGCATAGTCCATTATACTATATCTCTAACATGCATTAACACCAAAATTCTATTGTCATGCCTTAAATAGTTGTCACTTCTACATAAGTCCAATTACGACTGCTTAACATAACGCTAAATTTTTGACACAAAAAAGGCATAACATTATAGTTAGTGAGATTGTAAGTCTCCCCTCTTTCATGGTATTGTATGGAAACTTGGCCTTTTTCCTTCCTTTGGAAGATGTCTTGGTTCAAGGATCCATGCTTGGGATAAGTGGGTTGAGTATTCTCCAAAGAATGACTTAAAATGAAAAGCAAAAACAAAAACAATACTAACTTCTAATTCATTAACCACTAACATTTAATTTCAAGCCATTTACTTTTAATGCACTTTAAATTTTAAGCTCTATTCATTTGCCATTATTCATACCATTCTAATTGTTTATATTAATGCCTTTTCACTTTGTCCACTTGGACCATATTGTGTGATATATCTTGTTTGTGAGTATTTTGTTTGTTTGTATGGTCTTTAACCATTAATGTACATAATAAGAAACAAAAACCCTAAAAAACTATTGTGTGGACTGTTGGTTTGATCTTGGGCAATTGGACTTAGAATCTAGGCAACATCCCCAGGCAAAAGGACTTGGCCAATGCCAACTTTTATGTAACCAAGTGCTTGCAATTTGAAACTTCATCTGATACATCATTGAAGATACATCTTAGTTCATTTGCAACATGATCATTGTGAAGCTGTTATTTTGAACCTGTGACATGTGGAATTCATCTGTTACATGGGCAAATTTGAAAAAGATTATGGAGTGGCTAAAGCTTGGATGTAGCTATCTTTATTTGATGCCTTTCTCTTCAAGTTAATATTGTATGCATTATTTGTTGCTTAATTCTAATATCCAAGGGAATTTGGGGTTTCTATATGACATTCTTGCCTATCGGATTGCAACCCATTGGTCAGATCTTTTCAACTCTTAACTTTTAAATTTATGCTTAGGATTAGTCTCTTCATCTCCTCCCCATCTCTTTAATTTCAAAATCTCTCCCTCCTTTTAAAAACTTCTTTGTTTGTACTTGTTTTTTTAAAAGCTTAGAGCATTTTGCAAATTAGAAACTTTGGCCTTATGCCATTGCATTTTTCAAACTTTTTCTTAATCAAAATTGTAAATAAATTTAACTATACTTGACTTAAAATTTTCAAAAGCAAAAAAGAACTAACTCATTCAAACCCTTTTTTTAGGCCTTTGTGCCTTTCAAACTTAATTTTTTGATTAAAAGCAATGCATCCACTTTGAAATTTATATCACGAACTATGAGGTTTTGATCCCTCATTTTTATGTTGGTACGTGGGCACAAGTCCGAAGGTCTTGCTAAACACAAAAATATAATTAATGAATTCTTTTCTCATCCCCCCATTCTATTTGTTTGTAAGCATCACTTTGTACAAAATACATTTGCACACAAGAAAGGGCTCCCTAGGAGTACCCAGGACACTTTGGGTTCTAACACCTTCCCTCTTTGTAACCAACCCCCTTACCTGTAATCGCTGGCATTTTATTAGTTTTGATTTGAAACTTCTTATTTTTGGGTTTTGTTCGTACTTTTCCCTTTTCCCTTAGAAACAATAAAAGCGCGATGACGACTCTTGTTATTTGTTGTCTTGCTTATCCATAGCTTGATGATCATGAATTTACCGCTACAGAAATTAAGTGGCGACTCTGCTAAGGAGTAGTCTCCAGTGGGTTTAGCCTACTTTGTTGAGTGTATATAATTGTATATATGTGATGTATGTATATTTGTGTGATATAATCTGCTTGTTGTGCTTGGTGATCTCTGAGTGGTGAGATAAGTTTTAACCTGAACTTGAGTGCAATTAAGATAGGAGGATGATATAGTCATGTTCGACTTGTGTGGAGTAGTCCTTAGCAAGTTGGCTTGAGATCCATCTGCACAGTGGAGACTCTTTTGGATTTGGAAATGTCACACAAGTATTTATGGTTAGGCATTACTATCTCTAATTTAGGTCTGAGAAGCTGAGGACCGTAGAACATTTACCCCCTCTTGGCCTATTTAGGACGTAGTACAGAGACTGTTCAAGTGTAGACTTGATAACAGTTGTTACGCGATACTACACTCAGGCGAGTTTCTCTTGAGAATATTATGGGTCGATGAGTCAGTCATCTTAACCTGTAATATCCGATAATGGAATTAAGACTCTGGGAACTTTTTAGAACATGATCTACAGGTTTATATCCTTAGTAAACTCCTTTGGGATGGTTCTTAACCAGACTCCATGCTTGTGACTCACAACAAACCCTTGATTCTTGGTTAATCCAATCAAGTCTTGTCAATATCAATGGAACTTGGGTGTTGATAAGGTGTAAACCATAATCCACCAAAATGGATGAATGATCTTGACAATGACTTGATTCATCCCTTGTCCTTTGTTTGCTTTCCTTGTGTGTGATCCCTTATTTGTGATTGTTGCATTCATGCATTCATGTGTATCATAACATTCATCACACGAAAATTTCAAGGAACTGAGGTATTATTTGCAAATATTTCCAGACCATGGATTGTGGAAGAAGGAACACTAAGAAGTACAATTTCAGATGTCCATACTTGAAAGAGTTAAGGAAGCTAGCATCTTTTGTATTAGATCCCTTGAACTTCAAACAACGTCATGGGAAGATATTGTATGTCTTGTCTACTTATGTGGTTGAAGGACTTCTAAGTGTGCTAGTGCAGTTCTATGATCCTCTCTACCATTGCTTCACTTTCCCAGATTATCAGCTTGTGTCTACATTGGAGGAGTATTCTCATCTCTTGGGGATACCCATTTCTAGTAGAGTACCTTTTAGTGGAATGGAGGAGATTCACATATCTCATCTTATTGCTGAAGCTCTTCACTTATAGAAGTCTGAAATAGAGGCTCATTGGATGAAGAAAGGAGGATTGTTTGGGTTGCCATCTGATTTCCTCATCAAAGAAGCTAATACCTTTGCTCAAGCCGATAGTGTGGACGCTTTTGAAGCTATCTTTGTGTTACTCATTTATGGATTAGCTTTGTTCCCTAACATTGACGGTTTTGTTGATGTTAACGCCATTAGAATTTTCTTGATTGGGAATATTATGCCTACTTTGTTGGGTGATATGTATTTCTCTTTGCATCTAAGGAACTCTAAAGGTGGTGGAACTATTGTCTGTTGCATTCCTCTTCTGTACAAGTGGCTTATTTCTCACTTGCCTCAGACACCTGCTTTTGTGGAGAACAAACAATGTCTATAGTGCTCTCAGAGACTTATGTCTCTCACTAATGATGATATAGTTTGGTATGATCCTTCTTTGAGCAGTTTGGAGGTTATCGATTGTTGTGGTGAATTCTCTAATGTGCCTCTCATTGGTACACAAGGAGGAATTAACTACAACCCTGCTTTGGCTCGTCGTCAACTTGGGTTCCCCTTGAGAGACAAACCTAATAACACTTTGTTAGAAGGTCTTTTCTATCAAGAGGGTAAAGATCCCCAACATTTGAAGTAGAAGTTTGTGCATGCTTGGCATAATGTGCATAGGAAAGGAAGATTCGAGTTTGGTCCGTGCAATTGTGTAGCTTTGGAGGCTTACACTCTTTGGGTGAAGAAAAGAGCCTTGGAGTTGAAGATGCCTTATCCTTGTGAAAGACCTATATCTATGGTTGTGGTTGAGCCATTAACTCTCCCTAACCAAGATGTAGAGGAGTTGGAAGACGCACTTGCCAAGATGAAGTAAGAGAAGGATATGTGGAAAGAGTGTTTCCGTACTTTGAGCAAGAAGCATGAGGAGTTGCAGTTAGAGTCTAAGGACAAAGATGCACTCATTGAGCTACTTGAAGACTGAGTGATGAAGAGACAGAAAGAGCCGGAGGTTTCATCTTCTAGCATGCCTCAGCCTTCCGTTGCTTGGAAGAAGATTGTTGATCAGCTTGTCCTCGAGAAGACTCAGATGAAGCCTTCTTTTGAGACCGAGATTCGACGCATTCGAAGGAAGTATGCACCTGCAGCCAGATATTCTCACGTTGTTGTTAGGGATCCTTAGGATGACTAGTCTCATTTTCTCTTGTATTTTTCATTTAGTTTATGAAATTGTACTCAGTGTAATCCTTCCAATTATATAAATAAAAAGAGATTTTTTGGTCATATCAAATTGTTGCAATTGTTGTTATATATATATATATATATATATATATATATATATATATATATATATATATATATATATATATATATATATATTCGCAAATAATATAGTAAGTTCCTTGAAAAAAATAAAAAAAATAAACAAACATTGCATTTCATGCATCATTTACATAAGCAGGTTTCTCTTTCTCCAGATGTCTCATTGGTGTTTCTTCTGTGCTTCAGCCAAGCTGACTCATCGGTATAACACTCGCGCCAATCACTCCAGAATCATGGAACATATTGGGCAAGAGAATAGAGAGCTAAAAGACGAGATCGCTTGATTGACTGCCATGATGGAGTCAGTCTTCTCCAACACCCGCAACTCCTCCTCCTCAAAGGACTGTTATTTCAGAGGTGGCTACCTTTACCATGCCTGCTGCTACCGCTCATTTTGCACCTGCCATGCCTGTCGGATTCCCGTGTGGAATTCCTCCGAACTTCATGCCTGAAGGCTTTGCGCCTACCTTTGCTTCTATGCCGACATCTAGCCCGGTCATGTCTGTGCCACGTCCCGTTATGCACATCTTACCTCGTGTGAAAGACACCATTTATCATTCAGAGCCATCTGAGGGCCCGAATGTTTATGAGAAAATGGATGAGATGAAGGATCAATTCCTTGAGTTGTGCAAGGAATTGAAGACATTAAGAGGAAAAGATCTTTTTGGGAAGAATGCTGCTGAATTATGTCTGGTGCCGAATGTGAAGATTCCGGTGAAGTTCAAAGTGCTTGACATTGAAAAATACAGAGGGAACACATGTCTGCTCAATCATTTGGTGATGTATGCCCGCAAAATGTCTACCCAAACTGACAATGATCAACTATTAATTCACTACTTCCAAGAGAGTCTGACCGGTGCTACGCTCCGATGATATATGGGTTTGGATAGTACGAGTGTCCGCATGTTCAACGATTTGGGAGAAGCTTTCGTCAAACAATATAAATGTAATATGGATATGGCGCCTGATAGAGACCAGTTGAGGTCTATGTCTCAGAAGGATAAGAAGACATTCAAAGAGTATGCACAAAGATGGAGGGAGTTAACTGCTCAGATCACTCCTCCTTTGGAAGAGAAGGAGATGACAAAGATCTTTTTGAAGACCCTGAGTTCATTTTACTATGAACGTATGATCGCCAGTTCCCCCAGTGACTTTACCGAAATGGTAAATATGGGGATGAGGCTTGAAGAAGGTGTCCGAGAAGGACGATTGTCAAAAAAGGAGGTATCATCGAGTAAGAGATATGGCAGCAGTTTTGGGAAGAAGAAAGATAGCGAAGCTAACGCAATTTACAGTGGGAGGCAGAGGAGGCCTCAGATCAGAAAGAATCAACCACCCCGTCAACACCATCATCAAGTATCCTCCGTAATTCCTGTATTTTTCGCAAGTCAATCAACACCAATTCAACAACAACAACGTCAACAACAACAACCACAGCAACGAGCAAACACCTACAATAAGAACAATGCTAACAATCATCAACAACAAACTTTCGAGAGGAAGAAGGTCTCTTTCGACCCGATTCTTATGACATATGCAGAACTGTATCTGTCTTTGGTCCTCAAGAAAATACTCCAACCGAGAAACCGGCCACAAATTCCTGAACCACTTCCATGATGGTACAAGCCTGAACTCCATTTTGCTTTTCATCAAGGAGCACTCGGACATGATATTGAAAACTGCTATCCACTCAAATACGAAGTTCAGAAGCTAGTGAAGAGTGGATGGTGTCCTTTGAGGACCGTCCGCCAAATGTGAAAGCAAACCCACTGCCAACCCATGGGAATTCATCAGTCAACATGGTAGACGGCTGCCCTAGGGAGTTCAAAGTGTTTGATGTTTGTTTCATCAGAAGGTCTTTGGTGATGATGCATAAGGACATTTATATGGTAAGAGATTGTGAGCATGACCATAATGGTGGTGCTATCTGCAGTGTTAACCCAAGAGGTTGTATGGTAGTGAAAAGAGACATCTAGCGGTTGATGGGGCGAGGTATGATTCAAATTGTTCAATCCCGTCACGTAGATGATGATGTGAATGTCATAGTGCCCATTATCAAGAATCCAGAAAGATTAGTCATTCAAAATGACAACGGTGATAGTAACAACATCAGTCAGAGATCGGTATCACCGTTGGTCATACGGTTACGGGTACAGTCCCATATTCATCCGATAAGGTTGTTCTGTATCAGTATAATGCGACAATGTTGAAAAATATGGTCAATAGGTTCCATTGCCTACGACCAACTTTGTAGTAAGCATTATTGATGTTGCTAAAGTGACCCATAGCGTTTGAGTGTTTGGGTCGGTGTTCCCAAAAGATAAGGAAAAATCAACTGTCAGTAAGAAGGTGGAAGTACCTGTTATAGGTCTGACTAGTGCTTCAAAGTGTCAGTCTGGTGAATCCAGTAACTTGAATACTAATGATGATGATGAGGTACTCCGTTTGATCAAGAAAAACGAGTTTAATATGGTGGCGCAGCTGCTCCAAACCCCCTCAAAGATTTCAGTATTGTCTCTACTCATGAATTCAGAAGCGCACAGAGAAGCACTGTAGAGAGTTCTGGAACAAACGTTTGTGGAACATGATATTACGGTGGATCAGTTTGATCATATAGTAGCTAACATCACTTCCTGCAACAATCTCAGCTTTTGTGATGAAGAACTCCCTGAGGAGGGTAGGAATCATAATTTGGCTTTGCATATTGTAAGAACAAAAATAGTCTACAACAGACTCCAGGATTTTGATGATAACAAAGGATGAAACCAAAATTGGCACTCTAACGAAAAGTTTCTAAGTGTGCAGGACTCTGAACAAGAACAAAGGAATCTGATCGCGTTATCAGATACAGAATAAAATCAGATACAAAGTACCAGAAGATCAGAAGCATCTGAAGTGGAAACGCTCCCTAGAAGTTCTGACTCTGAGCAAAACAACACATCAGAATTTCAGAAGCATCTGAAGAAGAAGCACGCTCCAGAAGTTCTGACTCTGAGCAATAGCATATCAGAACACCAGAAGCTCTCAACTTCCTCTGAAGTCAACACTGATGATCTAAAAGACCAAGACTATCAGAAGCTCTAATGTTATTTCTCAGATCTCAGATTAATAGAGTAACTCAGACTCTGAAGAAGAATTTCCTTATCCAGAAAGAGTAACGGCAACTACAACTTCAAAGGGAAAGAAACCATATTTGGAAAGAAGTTATTCAAGGAGACAAACTTGTTTTGGCAAGAAACAACAGAAGTTATGGCATTAAACTCTCATCAAGACAAAATATCTGCCATCACTACAACGTCCTTTCACCTCTATATAAAGGACGGCAAACCTCTTTG
The DNA here is from genome assembly GCF_024323335.1 of Lathyrus oleraceus. Taxonomy (NCBI): domain Eukaryota; kingdom Viridiplantae; phylum Streptophyta; class Magnoliopsida; order Fabales; family Fabaceae; genus Lathyrus; species Lathyrus oleraceus. The sequence continues at coordinate 339,877,840 of NC_066584.1, read as the reverse complement.
AGAGATACACTTGAACGCACAGAAATACTCTACTCTCTCTCTTAATCTTTCACGAGCTTTTGCTCATAACGGGAAACTTCTTACTTGCTCAAATTTCTGTAATATTCGCTTTATCCTAAAAGCATTCTAGATTACAAATGCTGTCTTTACCTAAATTGATTTTTATTCCTCAAGTGACTCTGCGCAGTCTGTATACTTGAGAGGACTAAGAGATTTTTCTCTTAGACGTTGGTTGTAATAATCTTTCAAGATTAGTGGATTAAGTCCTTGTTGAAGGCGAAATCACCTTGGTCGGGTGGACTGGAGTAGCTTTGTGTTATAAGCGAACCAGTATAAAATCCTGTGTGATTTTATTTTGCAAAAGCTCTTATTTTCCAAAACAATTCAAACCCCCTTTCTTGTTTTTCTCACCTTCAATTGGTATCAGAGCTTCGACTCTGTTATTGATTTTCCAATCAAACACTTAACCGTGTAGAGAGATCCAGAACGAGAAAAACTATGGCTCAGACAAATGAAAGAGACAGTTACAATGCTAAGCCTCCTGTCTTTGATGGAGAGAAATTCGATTACTGGAAGGATAGAATTGAAAGTTTCTTTCTAGGCTATGACGCTGATCTCTGGGACATTGTCACAGATGGATACAAACCTCCTGTAACTAATGCTGGAGTTGAAGTTCCCAGAAGCAAGATGTCAGATGATCAGAAGCGCGAATTCAAGAATCATCACAAAGCCAGAACGATACTTCTCAATGCCATATCTTATAATGAGTATGAAAAAATCACCAACAGGGAAACAGCTAAAGATATACTTGACTCCCTGAAGATGACTCATGAAGGAAACTCTCAGGTAAAAGAAACAAAGGCTCTGGCTCTAATCCAAAAGTATGAAGCCTTCAAAATGGAGGATTATGAAGCTGTAGAGGTAATGTTCTCTAGATTCCAAACTCTTATTGCAGGTCTCAAAGTACTAGACAAAGGATACACAACTGCAGACCACGTCAAAAAGATAGTCAGAAGCTTGCCAAAGAAGTGGAGACCCATGGTCACTGCATTAAAGCTTTCAAAGGATCTTAAGAACATCAGCCTTGAAGAGCTTGTCAGTTCACTCAGAAGTCATGAGATAGAACTGGAGGAAGATGAGCCTCAGAAGAAGAACAAATCTGTAGCATTAAAGTCCAGATCTGAAAGACGCAAGCCTGACAGGAACAAAGCCTTCCAGGCCGAAACAGAAGATGCTGATGACTCTGAACAGGAAGATTCTGATGATGAAGAAGAACTGTCCCTCCTAACTAGAAGAGTTAAACAACTCTGGAAAAAGAGGAACAATAACTTTAGGAGACCAAGACCCAGAGGGGATCGATCAGAATCAACCTCAAAAGGTAAAACTAACAAAGATGTTACTTGTTATGAATGTAAAGAAACAGGTCACTACAGGAACGAATGCCCAAAGTTAAAGAAAGACAGCTCCAGAAAAGATAGCTTCAAGAAAAACTCCCTCAGAACCAAGAAGGGATTAATGGCCACCTGGGATGATAGCGAATCTGACTCATCAGAATCTGACTCTGATGAACAGGCAAATATGGCATTCATGGCTACCACATCTAGGAGCACTTCAGATAATGAATCTGAATCAGAAGAGGTATTTTCTGAACTCTCTCGATCTGACCTAGAATCATGCTTGTCTGAAACTCTTAGCTCATATCAGAAACTAAAACAAAAATTTAAAGCAATAAAAGGCTGTCTTGAAGAAAAATTTGAAGAATGTGGCAAACTTGAGATGACAATTCTAGAACTAAAAGATGAAAACAAAGTTTTAACATCACTAAGAGATGCAACAAAGAAAAACTGTTTAAAACTAGAAGAAGCGTTATCTCAAGCTCCATAAACTTCAAACACGATAATTTATAAATACGAAAAAGCCTTTCAAAAGTTTCTGAAAAATGGGATAGGAAGGAGTGTAATGGCATCCATGATTTATGGAGTCAGTCAGAACAATAGAAGAGGAATTGGGTATGATCCTAAGGAAGATAAAACCTCTACTAGTGACTAACCTAAATCCCCATTTTCATATCACTATACACACACACAAGAACAAAAGTTTGATAATGCTAGAAAACCCAAGGTAATCAGAAACTCTGGGAAAACTAATCATAAAGGACCCAAGAGACTTTGGTTACCAAAAGATAAGATTGTTTATGTTGCAGATATCTTATGCAGCAAAGTTCAAACACCAGTCATGGTACCTGGACTCTGGATGCTCGCGACACATGACGGGAAGAAAGTCTATGTTCCAAAGCCTGGAACTTAAAGACGCTGGATTCGTAGGTTTCGGAGGAGATCAGAAAGGAAGGATCAGAGGCTCCAGAACTATTGGTAATGGTACTCTTCCCTCTATATCTGATGTTCTTTACGTAGAAGGATTAATGCATAACCTGTTATCCATAAGTCAATTAAGTGATAACGGTTATGATGTAATCTTTAATCAAAAAACATGTAAAGCCATAAATTAAAACAATGGTTCTGTCCTTTTCACAGGCAAGAGGAAAAACAATATTTATAAAATTAATCTGTTTGATTTAAAAGAACAAAATGTGAAGTGTCTGATGTCCGTTCACGAAGAGCAATGGGTATGGCATAGACGCTTGGGCCACATTAGCATGAGGAAACTATCTCAGCTAAATAAACTCGAGTTAGTCAGAGGCCTGCCTAAACTGAAGTTCTCTTCAGATGCTCTATGTGAAGCATGTCAGAAAGGAAAATTTTCAAAAACATCTTTCAAAAAGAAAAATTTTGTTTCTACCTCTAAGCCTCTGGAACTTCTTCACATTGATTTATTTGGTCCTGTGAAAACATCATCAGTCAATGGAAAGAAGTATGGACTAGTCATTGTTGATGATTTCAGTCGCTGGACATGGGTGAAATTCCTAAAACACAAGAGTGAGTCTCACTCTGTATTCACTAGCTTCTGTTCCAAAGTGCAAAAAGAATTTGACTCTAAAATTGTAAGAGTCAGAAGTGATCATGGTGGGGAATTTGAAAACAAATTTTTTGAGGAATTATTTGGCTCTAATGGAATATCCCATGATTTCTCCTGGCCTAGAACTCCACAACAAAATGGAGTTGTAGAGAGGAAGAATAGGACACTCCAAGAGATGGCAAGAACTATGATCAACGAAACAAACGTGGCTAAGCACTTTTGGGCCGAAGCTGTAAATACAACGTGTTATATTCAGAATAGAATCTCCATAAGACCCATTCTGGAAAAGACTCCCTATGAACTGTGTAAAGGAAGAAAACCAAACATTTCATATTTTCATCCTTTTGGATGCTCCTGTTTTATTTTAAACACTAAAGAACATCTGAACAAGTTTGATTCCAAAGCATAGAAAGGTATTATGTTAGGATACTCAGAACGTTCTAAAGGCTAAAGAGTATACAATACAGAAACCAAAATTGTGGAAGAATCAATTCATGTCAGATTTGAGGATAAGCTTGACCCTGAAAAGTCAAAGCTAGTTGAAAATTTTGCAGATTTAGAAATCACTTTTGCAGGATCTGACAAAGCTCCAGAAGCAACTGCCATTCAAAATCCTGAGGAAATTAATCTTCCATTAATCCCCAAGAAAGCTAAAAGTCACCTCAACATATCTGAAGAATTGATTCTGGGTAACAAGGACGAACCTGTCAGAACCAGATCTACCTTCAAGACCTCTGAAGAGACTCCTCTGGGACTAGTGTCTCTAATCGAGCCTACATCCTGTGATGAGGCACTTCAAGATAACGTCTGGGTTCTAGCCATGCAAGAAGAGTTAGATCAATTCACAAAGAACGATGTCTGGGATCTTGTTCCCAAGCCCAGAGGCACTCACGTTATCGGAACCAGATGGGTATTCAGAATCAAGCTGAATGAGAAAGGAGAAGTCGTCAGAAACAAAGCTCGATTGGTAGCTCAAGGTTACAGTCAACAAGAAGGTATTGACTACAATGAAACCTTCGCTCCAGTCGCCAGGTTAGAATCTATTCGTCTTCTTGTATCCTTCGCTATAAATCATTCTATCAAACTGTATCAAATGGATGTCAAGAGCGCATTCCTTAATGGTTATATATCAGAAGAAGTGTATGTTAACCAACCTCCAGGTTTTGAAAATCCAAATTATCCAGAACATGTTTTTAAACTTAAAAAATCTTTATATGGACTTAAACAAGCTCCCAGAGCTTGGTATGAACGATTAAGTAACTTTCTTCTGGAACATAATTTCATCAGAGGAAAAGTTGACTCCACACTCTTCTGTAAAGACCTTAACAATGATCTCATGATATGCCAGATATACGTTGATGATATTATTTTCGGTTCAGCTAACACCTCTGTTTGTCAAGAATTCTCTGAGTTAATGCAGGCAGAATTTGAAATGAGCTTAATGCAAGAACTAAAGTTCTTTTTGGGAATTCAAATTAACCAAATTTCAGAAGTCACGTACGTTCATCAAAGGAAATACATAAAAGATGTTCTGAAGAAATTTGACATGGCTGAATGCAACTCTGCAAAGACTCCCATGCATCCAACATGCATTCTTGAAAAGGAAGAAGTCAGTAAAAAGGTTTGTCAGAAGCTCTATCGTGGTATGATAGGCTCCCTTCTCTATCTGACTGCTACTCGACCTGATATTCTCTTTAGTGTCTGTCTCTGTGCCAGATTCCAATCAGATCCTAGAGAAACTCACTTAACTGCAGTTAAGAGAATTCTCAAATATCTGAAAGGAACTCCTAACCTGGGCCTGATGTATGAGAAAACATCAGAGTATAGACTTTCTGGTTACTGTGATGCAGATTACGCAGGAGATAGATTGGAACGAAAAAGCACATCTAGAAATTGTCAGCTCCTAGGAACAATCTGATATCCTGGGCAAGCAAAAGGCAATCAACTATCGCCCTGTCCACTGCAGAAGCAGAATACATCTCAGCATCACTGTGCACTACTCAGATGCTCTGGATGAAGAATCATTTAGAAGATCTGCAAATCTTCGAGAGTAACATTCCTATCTTCTGTGATAATACTGCTGCCATTTGTTTAAGTAAGAATCCCATCTTGCACTCCAGAGCTAAGCACATTGAAATAAAACATCATTTTATCAGAGACTATGTTCAGAAAGGGATAGTAACATTGAAGTTCATTGATACAGATCATCAATGGGCAGATATCTTCACTAAACCCTTAGCTGAAGATAGATTCCTCTTTATCTTAAGAAATCTGAACATTCAAAACTGCCCTGATTAAAATGTGCCTCTGAGGTTGCTAAATGAGACTTTAACATAAACAAATGGATTCTGCCTCTGACTCTGATACTTCTACCCAGTTAGATGTTATCTGAGTTAGAAATCTCCAGGAACCAATCCCTTGGTATTCCTGAAGATCAGATAAATCAAACCACGTGGAGTGTTTTGCGTCTAACCTTGAAACTTCTAGACAGCTGTCCAGCAGTAATCAAGGAACACACTCTTGAGATCTTCTCGAGCAGTGTGCAAACTGTTGGGATTAGACATCATTTATGAGCTATAATCATTTCTCCCTCTAAACGTGCTAACTTGGTTTTTGTGCTAAACTCTGTTTTATGTGTCGTTTTGCATGCGCCCATTTGGGTATTTAAACACTCATTTCTCACTTTGCACACATTCCACTCTCACTCACTCTTTATATCCCAGTTCTCTCAAGGCATTTCTGCAAACAGTTCATCTTCATCTCAGTTCTTCATCAACACCATGGATACTCAACAACAATATGTGTTCAACTACTCTCAGCAAATGGATTCCAACAACCCAACTCAAAGCACCAGCAACCCTACTCCAACGGTTACAGGCGTAGTTACAACACCAGTTTACAAGGAGCCTCACATTCTTGACCGTGAACCCCATATTAACCTTGCAACACCTTTTGAGAAACTGGACGTGCTTTGTGAATCCCTGGTGGATTTTGATAACATGAGAAGAAATGGCGTAGACCTCACTGAAGAACTTCGCAAACAAGGTTGGGGAAACTACTTTCAACGCCTCTACGGTCCAGTTTACCCAAATCTCATTAAGGAATTCTGGAGATTTGCTGATGCTGACGATCATTTCATCGTCTCATACGTTCTGGGAGTGAAGATTGTGATAACTGAAAAGTCCATCACTGCCTTACTGAACATGCAGAAAGATGGAGGAAGAAGAATTTATAACATCAACCCCAGGGCGAAATACATATCTCAAGAAATCAACCCAACGATCTTCAAACTAAACACAGAAGGCAACCCCTCAAAGAACAAGGAACTGCATCAGAACCTCAGGGTCTGGCTCAAAATCATTCTGGGAACAATCCATCATCGCCCAACGTCAAATTCATCAGATTACATCAATACAGATCAGAAATGTATTCTGTACTGTATTCATAAAGGTCTGAAGCTATGCCTCCCAGCACTCCTCTTCAAATACCTCAGAGACTCTGTACGAGAAACCAGAAATCACATGAAGCCCAGAACTTACATTCCCTTGGGAAGACTCCTCTCAGATGTACTGATAGAGAATGGTCTCGTGGACCATCTGGTAAAGCTCAGGCTTATGGCCGACATGGCAATCGACACTGGAAGGCCTCTGAACTCCAGGAATCTGAAGAGCATGGGAATTCTGGAGAAGGTCAACGTTAGACCTACTCTGGACACCTCTTGGGAAGCCTTAAAAGATCAGAGGAAAATTCCCCATGGTCTATATCTGTTCTCCAAGGAAGAACCCAAAGAGGCAATCCTGCACTATCTCCAACGTCTGAAGGATGAAGGAGTGGATATCTCAAACTTCAGGCTGAGCGAACTGCCAGATAAAGCTCCCAACTTCGTAAGACATAAAAGAGGTCCATCTGAGAAGACATCACAGGCAAAGAAAGCGAAGCTAGGATAATCCTCTGAATCAAGACCTCCAGCACCTCTGCATGAGCCTTCTAGTAAGTTTGCCTCTCCTGCTCCTTCTGTACAGCAACTTGCTTCTTCTATCCCTCTACCAACACCTCTATACACCCCATCTGAAACCCCTCCTTCAACGACCAGAACATCTCAACCACTCCCAAAATTTAACCTCGCAAATACCTCCTTACCCATATCTGAAGCTGAACAAATGAATGAAACCACCTCCTCATCTTCAGCCCCAGAATCACCCCCTTACTGTATCATCTCATCTGACACAGAATTCTCTAACCCCGCTTCCTCCACTCTAGCGCAACTTCAGACACAAAACCTTGCCTCCAACAACCACAACCACCTCCACCTGAACCTGAAGTAACCTCACCACCCATAGAACAACAAACCACCATTCCCTCTGACGTCCAACCCTCTGACCCCAACACCTCTCACATTACCCCTCCAAACACTTCCGCTGAACCTCCAACTCTCAACCTAAGCCCTCCCACTTCCTCACCTCTACCATCTGAACCTGACCACTCCCTGCCAACCATATAAGAGGCAATTATGCTGTTTGCAGAAGCATTAGTGGAAAAGGTTAAGTCCCTGTCCACAAACTCTGGCATCAGTGATGATCCTTCCTCTGTTAGGACACACTGGAACAGAGTCATTGGCTGGATGACTTCTGAGGCCTTTAAGCTGAAGAACATCTCTGAGCAAGTCAGAAACGACTTTATCAGAGACGCTGAGGCAAGACTACAGGAGCGCTTAGCCAGAGAAGCTGAGGAAGAAGCCAGAAGGGAAGCAGAAGAAAGAGCAAGACAAGAAGAACTTCAAAGGGTAAGGGAAGCTGAAGCCAAAGCTCTAGCTGATGCTGCTGCTGCTACTGAAGCTGAAGCTAAAGCTGCTGCTGAAGCTGAAGCTAAATCCGCTGAAGAACAGAATTCTCCGACTCAGGGGGAGTCCTCTACTTTTGCCCCTCTGGTTCTCAAGACCCTTGAGGAGCTTCAGAAAGAGCAGAAGAAAGTCCGAGCCAGATTGGATCAACAGGACAAAGTCAACGCCAAAATCCAGAATCTGCTGACTCAACTGCTTCAGAGAATGCCTCCTCCTCCCAACCCTTAGGCACTTAGGATGCTTTTCTTGCTTGTTGCTTTGCCTGTTTTTTTTTTGTCTCTGATGTTTTTGCTCTTATCTGGATATATATATATATATATATATATATATATATATATATATATATATATATATATATATATATATATATATATATTTTCTTACTGCTTATTTTTTTAAGTCTTTTTGATTCTGACAAAAAGGGGGAGAAATCAAACAGCTCTGATGAAAAATTGTCTAAATCCTTAAGCACTCTACAAACATACTATTCAATAAAAATCTATTTAAAACTACTTGACTTAGAAAATTGCAGAAAGGTATCTAGAAACTTCATTGCTTGGAAGCTCTGGTAAGAACTTCTGAACTCCCTAGCCTATCTCAGGGGGAGCTCACTTCTATCTGATCTGATAAACTCTTATATCTGAATGTTTCATCTGTCATTTAAGTTTGTTTTGTCATCATCAAAAAGGGGGAGATTGTAAGAACAAAAATAGTCTACAACAGACTCCAGGATTTTGATGATAACAAAGGATGAAACCAAAATTGGCACTCTAACGAAAAGTTTCTAAGTGTGCAGGACTCTGAACAAGAACAAAGGAATCTGATCGCGTTATCAGATACAGAATAAAATCAGATACAAAGTACCAGAAGATCAGAAGCATCTGAAGTGGAAACGCTCCCTAGAAGTTCTGACTCTGAGCAAAACAACACATCAGAATATCAGAAGCATCTGAAGAAGAAGCACGCTCCAGAAGTTCTGACTCTGAGCAACAGCATATCTGAACACTAGAAGCTCTCAACTTCCTCTGAAGTCAACACTGATGATCTAAAAGACCAAGACTATCAGAAGCTCTAATGTTATTTCTCAGATCTCAGATTAATAGAGTAACTCAGACTCTGAAGAAGAATTTCCTTATCCAGAAAGAGTAACGGCAACTACAACTTCAAAGGGAAAGAAACCATATTTGGAAAGAAGTTATTCAGGGAGACAAACTTGTTTTGGCAAGAAACAACAGAAGTTATGGCATTCAACTCTCATCAAGACAAAATATCTGCCATCACTACAACGGTCCTTTCACCTCTATATAAAGGACGGAAAACCTCTTTGAGAGATACACCTGAACGCACAAAAATACTCTACTCTCTCTCTCTCTCTTAATCTTTCACGAGATTTTGCTCATAACGTGAAACTTCTTACTTGCTCAAATTTCTATAATATTTTCTTTATCCTAGAAGCATTCTAGATTACAAATTTTGTCTTTACCTAAATTGATTTTTATTCCTCAAGTGACTCTGCGCAGTCTGTATACTCGAGAGGACTAAGAGATTTTTCTCTTAGACGTTGGTTGTAATAATCTTTCAAGATTAGTGGATTAAGTCTTTGTTGAAGGCGAAATCACCTTGGCCGGGTGGACTGGAGTAACTTTGTGTTATAAGCGAACCAGTATAAAATCCTGTGTGATTTTATTTTGCAAAAGCGCTTATTTTCCAAAACAATTCAAACCCCCCTTTCTTGTTTTTCTCACCTTCACATATCTCCATGAATTGCTGCCAAAGTCAACATTGTCAGAGTTATCATATCAAGGAGCGCCCATGAGGTATAGTGGTGCAATCGTCAAAGCGTTTGACGGTTCACGCAAAACGGTGAAAGGCGAAGTGGATCTTCCAGTGAAGATAGGTCCGAGTGATTTCCAGGTTACTTTCCAAGTAATGGATATCCACCCGGCCTATAGTTGTCTATTGGGAAGACCATGGATCCATGAGGCAGGAGCTGTTACCTCCATATTACATCAGAAGCTCAAATTTGTCAAGAATGGAAAGCTTGTTATTGTTGGCGGGGAAAAGGCATTGTTAGTTAGCCACCTGTCATATTTCTCTTATGTTGAAGCTAAGGATGAGGTTGGAACTCCGTTCCAAGCCATATCTATTGCTGCTGAAAAGAGAGTTGGGGCATCTATGTCCTCATTGAAACATGCAAGGAAGATTGTTGAAGAAGGTAATGTTGATCAATGGGGGCGCATGGTAGAGGTCTCCGACAACAAAGGTAGAACTGGTCTGGGCATTCAACAAGGTTTATCAACTGCTAGATCAGGGGATATGCAACTTAACTTCCGTAGCGGAGGGTTCATTCATGGCAATGAACAACGCTTAGCTGTTATGCTAGAGGATGACGAAGAGGAAGACTGCACCAATTTTGTGACGCATGGAAAGGCTTGCAACAATTGGACTGCTGTTGACATTCCTGTTATTTTGCATCAATCTAAGTAATTAATTTTATTTTTAAAAAAAAATCCTTCTCCTATGCCTAAGGGAGAAGTGAACATTGTTGGACACTTTCAAATTTGATCATCAATAAAATTAATTCTATTCATCCACATCTATGATGTTTTGTTTTTACTTTTTGCTTTAAAAATGGTAATCACAAAAACATAAGTAAACAATATAATTGTCCATCTGCATAATGTTTGGTCACAAATTCACTTCTCTAAAATTAAAATATCAAATTATTATGCAAGTTGGTTTCTAACCCCATTGAATACAATGATCATTCTCCTTCTCCAAATTTTCAATTCCCTGTGTTTGAGGCCGAGGAGGAAAGTGATGAAGAAGTGTGTGATGAATTGTCTCGTCTTCTTAAGCATGATGAAAAATCCATTTAGCCGTTCGAAGAGCAGATTGAGTTAGTCAACTTGGGTTCCGAGGATGATGTGAAGGAAGTCAAGATTGGGTCTCGACTGTGTCCAGATACGAAGAAGGGGTTGGTTGATCTTCTTTGAGAATATTCAGATGTGTTTGCTTGGTCCTATCAATACATGCCTGGTTTGGATTCTGAGATTGTGGAGCATAGATTTCCGTTAAAGACAGAATGCCCTCCAGTCAAGCAGAAGTTGAGAAGAACACATCCTGATATGGCAGTGAAGATCAAAGAAGAAGTGCAAAAGAAGATTGATGTCGGTTTCCTTGTGACTGCTGAGTATCCGCAATGGGTGGCCAATATTGTGCTTGTGCCAAAGAAATATGGAAAAGTCCGCATGTGTGTTGATTACTGAGATTTGAATAAAGCCAGTCCGAAAGATGATTTCCCTCAGCCACACATTGATATATTGGTAGACAATACTGCTAAATTCAAAGTCTTTTTGTTTATGGATGGATTTTCCGGATATAATCAAATCAAGATGGCACCCAAAGATATGGAGAAGGCCACATTCATTACACCTTGGGGAACATTCTGTTATAGAGTGATGCCTTTCGGTTTGAAGAATGCTGGTGCAACTTACCAAAGAGCAAATGACTACTCTTTTTCATGATATAATGCATAAAGAGATTGAAGTTTATGTCGATGACATGATTGCTAAATCAATTGATGATGAGGAACATGTTGAGCATTTGTTGAAGCTATTCCGGCGTTTGAGGAAGTATAAACTCCGCTTGAATCCCAATAAGTGTACTTTTGGTGTTCGTTCCGGTAAGTTGTTGGGCTTTATTGTCAGCGAGAAGGGTATTGAAGTTGATCCTGCCAAGGTCAAAGCAATACAAGAGATGCCTGCGCCCAAGACTGAGAAGCAAGTCAGAGGTTTTCTCAACTTCTTGAATTATATCTCAAGATTCATTTGACACATGATTGCCACATGTGCGCCTATATTCAAGCTTCTTCGGAAAGATCAGTCTTATGATTGGACTAAAGACTGCCAGAAAGCTTTTGATAATATCAAAGAATATTTGCTTGAACCTCCGATATTGTCTCCACCTGTTGAAGGAAGACCATATATCATGTATTTGACTGTGCTTGAGGATAATATGGGTTGTGTTCTTGGTCAGCAAGATGAAACTGGAACGAAAGAATTTGCAATTTACTACCTCAATACGAAATTCATCGACTGTGAGACTCGGTATTCTATGCTAGAAAAGACTTATTACGCATTGGCTTGGGCTGCTAAGCGTCTGCATCAATATATGTTAAATCATACCACTTGGTTGATATCCAAAATGGATCCAATCAAGGATATTTTTGAGAAGCCTGATTTAACTGGGAGGATTTCCCGTTGGCAGATGTTGTTATCAGAGTATGATGTTGAATACCGATCTTAGAAAGCGGCCAAAGGTAGTATCTTGGCTGACCATTTGGCTCACCAACCAATTGAAGACTATCAGTCAGTGCAGTATGACTTTCTTGATGAAGAGATCTTATACTTGAAAATGAAAGACTGTGAAGAACGATTGCTTAAAGAAGTGCCAGAACCTAGTTCCCGTTGGGGCATGGTATTTGATGGAGCTGTAATCAATATGGTAATGGCATTGGGGTAGTGATTATTACTCCTCAAGGCACGCATTTTCCCTTTACAGCTAGGTTGACTTTCAAGTGTACAAACAACATGGCAGAAGATGAAGCTTGCATTATGGGGCTCGAAGAGGCCATTGATCTCAGAATCAAGCATTTAGATGTCTTTGGAGATTCAGCTTTGGTTGTGAACCAGATCAAAGGTGAATGGGAGACGAATCAACCCAGTTTGATACCATATAGAGATTACACAAGGAGGATTTCAACTTTCTTTACCAAGGTTGAAGTTTATCATATCCCTCGAGATGAGAACCGAATGGCAGATGCTCTTGCAACGTTGGCATCAATGATTGTAGTGAAGTATTGGAATGAAGTTCCCAATTTGACCGTGATGCGTCTTGATAGGCCAGCTCATGTGTTTGTTGTTGAAGAGATCAAAGACGAAAAGTTCTGGTATTATGACATCAAGTGTTTCCTCCAAACTCAGATTTACCTGTCTGGGGCATCTTTGAAAGATAAGAAGACTTTGAGGAGATTAGCCGGCAATTTCTACCTTAATGGGGAGGTATTGTACAAGAGAAACTTCGATATGGTTTTGCTCAAATGCGTGGATAGACACAAAGCAGATTTGTTGATGACTGAAGTCCATGAAGGCTCCTTTGGTACTCATTCCAATGGACATGCAATGGCGAAGAAGATGTTGCGAGCATGTTACTATTGGCTGACTATGGAATCTGACTGTTGTAAGTTTGTGAAGAAATGCCACAAGTGTCAAATATATGCAGATAAGATTCATGTTCCTCCGACATTGTTGAACGTCATTTCCTCCCCATGGCCCTTCTCCATGTGGGGAATTGATATGATTGGCATGATTGAGCCTAAAGCTTCGAATGGACATCAATTCATTTTGGTGGAAATTGACTACTTCACAAAATTGGTTAAAGCGGCATCATAAGCGAATGTGATCAAGCAAGTTGTTGTAAGGTTTATCAAGAATCACATTATATGTCGTTATGGTGTGCCAAGTAAGATCATTATTGATAATGGATCGAACTTGAATAATAATATGGTGGAATATCTTTGTAAAGACTTCAAGATTACACATCATAATTCTTCTCCCTACAGACCCAAGATGAATGGGGATGTTGAAGCTGCGAATAAGAACATCAAGAAGATTATTCAAAAGATGGTTGTGACATATAAGGATTGGCATGAGATGCTCCCATTTGCTTTGCACGGGTATCGTACATCCATCCACACTTCAACAGGGGCAACCCCTTTCTCACTTGTTCATGGCATGGAAGCTGTGCTTCCCGTGGAGGTTGAAATTTTGTCGTTGCGTGTGCTCATGGAAGCCAAGTTGACTGAGGCTGAATGGTGTCACACCAGGTTTGATCAGTTGAATTTAATTGAAGAGAAGAGATCGACTGCCATGTGTCATGGTCAGTTGTATCAGCAAAGGATGAAGAAAGCTTTTGATAAGAAGGTCAGACCTCGGGTATTCAGGGAAGGTGACCTTGTGCTCAAGAAGATTTTATCGTTTAAACCAGATTCTAAGGACAAATGGACTCCTAATTATGAAGGCCCATATGTTGTTAAGATAGCCTTTTTAGGTGGTGCATTGATTCTCACAACTATGGATGGTGAAGAGTTCATTCGTCCTGTGAACGCAGATGCAGTCAAGAAATACTTCGCCTAAAAAAGAAAAGAACAACTCGCTAAGTTGAAAACCCGAAAGGGCGGCTTAGGCAAAAATGAGCGTCTCGGTGGATTGAAAACCTGAAAGGGAGATCCAAGCAAAAATTAGAGACATAAAACAGAAAGAATTCTCCGGATAAGTCGAGTACCCCACCCTGGGGCAACTTATGCAAAATTCAGGGATATTGGCAAGTAAATGCATTCTGCTGATCTTTAATTTTTGGAGAAACTTTGTTGAGCACAAGAATCGGCGTCAATTTATCATCCTCAATAGCAGCCAAAAGCACAATGGATATCAAGAGTTGGTAGAAGGATTAATGGTCAATTGTATTCAATGTAACCCTTTTCCATGTAAATTACCATTTTCAACTTTGTAAAGATCTATGGAGTCTTGTCATTTACAGACTACCATTCTATTAAATAAAGTTGAGCTTTTATCCAATTGTTTCCACTCTTACTTACTTCAGCCAAATAGTTTTAAATTTTATTATGATCATTTTTTGAATTTAAATTTTTTAATAAAAATAATTTTCTTAAACATATAAAAGCAAGAATTTTAAAGCAATTAAAAAGAAATATCAACAACATTTCAAAAACAGCAAGTCTTAAGTGTGGAGCATTAATGGTTCCACCAAGTAGTTAACCCTTCAGTCATCCCCAGCCAAGTTGTTTGATTCATTCCCCAAAAGGGTTGATGATGTTTTTAATCTCTAGCAGAGTAAGACTGGTTTCCTCGGTAGATTGCATTGGTTTCTCCGCCAGCTCAATCCCCAGTCAGAGTTTCCTCTTGGTTCCTGAGCAGCTATTTGCGTTTAACCTCTATACGGTTGTCTCCCATTCAATATGGTGTTCCCCGTAGATTCGATAACATCTCCTTTCCTCAGCAGATCTCCTCTTTCCCCAGCTAGGGTTAAGCCTTTGGGATGTTGATCTCTCTTTTCTCCAGCAGTTGTTCCCCTCTTTTGTGGATTGACTGAGGATTGTATCGATGATTCAAATTTTTGCGACACCTTTGTATCCATTGCGATCGTTTTGTCAACATAATCATCATATATACATATACATATACATATACATATACATATACATATACATATACATATACATATACATATACATATACATATACATATACATATACATATACATATACACTCATATAATTTCATTAAATTTCCTCCGAGTCCCCCAACAACTTTAAGTTGTAGCATGGCCTACGCATAATCTTTTTTTCCCTTCAGAGTCTCTATCTCCCTAGTGAGTTTTTCCTTATGGAAAGCATTATGATGTTGCAGATATTCAGTCTCTCTGATTTCTTTTCCTTTGTGGCAACATTTCCTCCACAGAGAATTATATCATATGCATCACGAGGTCTCTTAGGGACCATTTTTTTTTATTTAAGCCTATTTTACTGAGTCGATACGAATATTTTAACCCTCACCTCCTCAGTTAGAATGTCCTTAAATAGGGGCAGTTGTAAGACCCCAATTTTGACCCTAAGATCCCTCATGCAAAATTCATCATATGCATTAGCATTGGGATCAAACCTTGGCATTCTCCTTACCCCTCTTTCATTGGGTTTGTTTTGGGAGAGATTACCAAGCACTATGTGATTGTATCATACTTGTATATTATCATTTTACTATCCAAAATACCAAAAATATGTCTTTGCATTTGCCTAACTCTTTTTGTAGGTAGGGCATGATCATCATTGATCTATCAAGTTCATATATAGGGTTTAAGACCCTCATGGCTAAAAGTACAATCAAGAATTGATCCAAAATGTCTCAAAGTATCATATATGAGTCCAAATGATCTCTACATGTCATATTGATCAAGTGTTCTTCAAGTGTTTGGAGGTGATTTGTCTTGGAAACCCTAGTTTGACTGGGTATCTTGAGTAACTTCTCCAACAAGCTATCTCACCAATTGATCAAATTTCTCAAGGGACACTTAAAAATTCATCATCTTATGCATATATGATCTACCATGAGCCTAGAAAGTCAAGAGAATTGGAATTTAGAAAGATGGTTGATGGTGGTTGGCCAGATGAATTCATTTGATCAAAATTGGGTCTCCCTAGACCCTATCTCCTACAAATTTCACCATATGAAAATGATTTAAAGAGAACAGTTACTCTAAATGACATTCAAAACAACTTTCATGTTGAAGTCTAGAGATAATTTTTCTTGGAAAATCATTTTCTATGTTGAAACATTATAGGTCATTTTTGCCCTATACCATTGAACAAGTGATTTTCCTCAACTTCAAAAATGTATAACTCCACCATTCTAAATCCAAATGACATGAAATTGGTGACCATTTTCAAGGTCTTTGAAAGAGCTACAACTTTTATGAATACATTTTTCTAATTTGGAGCTAACATAAAAATTTAAGTAAGGTGGAAGATTGAGATATATGACTTAACACTTAGAAAAAAATTCAACATGTTGAAATTTCCAAACTTCAACCTCAAAATTCACCATGGTCCAAGTTCCAATTTGAAAAGTGTCCAACATAAAAGTTGTTCCCCTTGATCTAAGATTTCCAAAGAACCCTATTTCATGCATTTTGATGAGGTTTTCTAGGGATGTGCATGGTCTTAATAGGTCTGCATCATTGGAGAAAATCAAATGCCCAAAACTCCATTTCACTTTGCCTTGCCATTCAAGCATGATTTGAACTTCAGTACAGTTGCAATTGGATGATAATAGATTGATTCATGGGCCTGTACATGCCCATGCAAGCTTGTGAATCACCCTTGCCATTTTTAGCAATTTTTTAAGTGTGCAATTATCAATCCCAAATGTTATAAATACAAGGCCTTTGAGCTCATTTCAAACACCCCTTTTGCGCCAGCTTTGCCCCCCAATTGAAACCCTTACCATTCAAAGAAAAACTTGAGAATTTTCAACTTGAAAATTGAGTTTGAATCTCACTGTTTGGAGATTCAAAAACTCCAGGATCCAAAGCTTTGTACCATTGCCAAACCACTTCTGCAAGCTCCTTGAGTGTGATCAAGTCAAGTTTGAAGTTAGCAAGATCCATTTCTGCACAAATTGAAGGTAATTTTCAGAAATCTTCTTCTCTTCGATTCTCACTCAATTCTCATCAATTCTCTTTGATCTTTGGTTGTCTGAAGTCCTACCAATGTAGGCAAGAATATTGAGTTGCTTTGAAGTCAAATCGAAGCAACTCAGTTGACACACCTTCAAAATCAACTTTTCATATCTTTCTATATATTTGGAGTTAGTTGAAATTGAGGTCAGATTCGTGCTCTACGCCATTTTTTCTTTCAGATCATGTCCTCTTTTTTCATTTTGGTGATGGTGATGAGTGAACCAGTCCGGTGGACCTCGCCTGAGAAGGTGACCGGAGGTCCAGCGCCAGTGGTGTGCTGGACAGGTTCTGAGCCATTGATCTTGTTTAAATTGTTTTAATCTTGAGCGTACATACTGATTACCACCCGTGTGATTAGTTGACTCAGGTGCATGGTAGATTGCGCGCGCTCAGCCACTTGATCTGCCACCTAAATTAAAGAGAGAGATTAAGTGGTCCACGTTTTTTTGATTTTTTGATTTTCATTTTATTTTCATTAATTCATATTAATTTTAATATTGATCCAAAAAATATGAGAGTTTCACCAAAAAAATTTAAATAAATTCCTCTTTCATATTTTGAATTAAAATTATTTTTTGGATCATTATTAATATTTTTCATGATTTAATTGATTTTGTGAATATTTTTAATTGTTTAAAAATACTTTTAAGTCTCCAAAAATTCTGAAATTTTTTCTCCAAGGTCCTTTGACCTCGTTTGACCTATGATAAATCTCATGGCCATTTCCTTGGTGTTTTGATGAGATTTTAGGAATTTGACAAACCATAGTTAGTTTAATGCATTATTTTAAGTATTTTTAAATTGAATAAATGCCAAATAATTGTGTTGAGCTATCTTGATGATTTGTATAAGTTTGACTTGTGTTGTTGAGCCTTGGTCAAGGTTGATTTGACTTTTATAGGTTAAGATCATTGGATTTAGGGGATTGATGGAATGTACATTCCATCTTCCAAAATGAATGAATGATCTTAATTTGGTAAAAGTCCTCCTTTGACCAATTTGAGTTTTGATCCATTCCCCTCCCTCTTCATCTAATTCCCCTTCTTTATGCATCCATTTCATTTGGTCTATGATATCTCTAAATCCTAAGGCTAGTTGATTGCAAAATCAACATAAGTATGAATGAGATTAGGCCACCTCTTTTGCATATTCTTTTTGTGTGTGGTATGTTTCATGAGCATAGTCCATTATACTATATCTCTAACATGCATTAACACCAAAATTCTATTGCCCGGCCTCAAATAGTTGTGACTTCTACATAATTCCAATTACGACTGCTTAACATAACGCTAAATTTTTGACACAAAAAGGCATAGCATTCTAGTTAGTGAGATTGTAAGTCTCCCCTCTTTCATGGTATTGTGTGGAAACTTGGCATTTTTTCCTTCCTTTGGAAGATATCTTGGTTCAAGGATCCATGCTTGTGATAAGTGGGTTGAGTGTTCTCCAAAGAACGGCTTAAAATGAAAAGCAAAAACAAAACAATACTAACTTCTAATTCATTAACAACTAACATTTAATTTCAAGTCATTTACTTTTAATGCACTTTAAATTTTAAGCTCTATTCATTTGCCATTATTCATACCATTCTAATTGTTTATATTAATGCCTTTTCACTTTGTCCACTTGGACCATATTGTGTGATATATCTTGTTTGTGTATATTTTGTTTGTTTGTGTGGTCTTTGACCATTAATGTACATAACAAGAAACAAAAACCCTAAAAAACTATTGTGTAGACTATTGTTTGATCTTAGGCAATTGGACTTAGAATCTAGGCAACATCCCCATGCAAAAGGACTTGGCCAATGCCAACTTTCATGTAACCAAGTGCTTGCAATTTGAAACTTCATCTGATACATCATTGAAGATACATCTGAGTTCATCTGCAACATAATCATTGTGAAACTGTTATTTTGAACCTATGACTCGTGGAATTCATTTGTTACATGGGCAAATTTGAAGAAGATTATGGAGTGACTAAAGCTTGGATGTGGCTATCTTTTGTTTGATGCCTTGCTCTTCAAGTTAATATTGTATGCATTGTTTGTTGCTTGATTCTAATATCCAAGGGAATTTGGGGTTTCTATATGGCATTCTTGTCTATTTGATTGCAGCCCATTGGTTAGATCTTTTCAACTCTTAACATTTAAATTTATGCTTAGGATTAGTCTCTTCATCTCCTCCCCATCTCTTTAATTTCAAAATCTCTCCCTCCTTTTAAAAACTTCTTTGTTTGTACTTGTTTTTTTATAAACTTAGACCATTTTGCAAATTAGAAACTTTGGCCTTATGCCACTGCAGTTTTTAAACTTCTTCTTAATCAAACTTGTAAATAAATTTAACTATACTTGACTTAAAATTTTCAAAAGTCAAAAAGAACTAACTCATTCAAACCTTTTCTTTAGGCCCTTGTGCCTTTCAAACTTAATTTTTTGATTAAAAGCAATACATCCACTTTGAAATTTGTATCACGAACTACGAGGTTTTGATCCCTCAGTTTTATGTTGGTACGTAGGCACAAGTCTGAAGGTCTTGCCAAACACAAAATATAATTAATGAATTCTTTTCTCATCCCCCCATTCTATTTGTTTGTAAACATCACGTTGTACAAAATACATATGCACACAAGAAAGGGCTCCCTAGGAGTACCTAGGATACTTTGGGTGCTAACACCTTCCCTCTGTGTAACCAACCCCCTTACCTGTAATCTCTGGCATTTATTAGTTTTGATTTGAAAACTTCTTATTTTTGGGTTTTGTTTTTACTTTTCCCTTCTCCCTTGGAAACAATAAAAGCGCGATGGCGACTCTTATTATTTGATGTCTTGCTTATCCATAGCTTGATGATCATTAATTTACCTCTACACTTGGCAATTTGTCCGACTTGCATTTCCAGGTTTTTGATCGAAGCGTCAGTGTTTTTCTAATTTGCCATAGATTGTTGCATGAATTGTTGCAAGGTATCTTCAAGTTTGGATGTTCTGTCTGGTTGATTTGCATTTTGTTGGTTTTGATAGTTTTGATACTGATTTAGCCTGCTTGATGTCCCAGAATCTTATCTCCAACCTTGACCATAGATGGAATTGTTTCCACTTTGATAATTTGGATTGCAATTATATGGTGTTTGTCTTTGTTGATTCTCCATATAATTGACCTCTTCGTTGATTGGAGGTCAAAAACTGGTTTGATGGTCTCTTGTACTTAACTCGCAAAAAGCTATTTGTTGTGGTGCACATGCCGAACCGTGCATTTCCTTAAGTTGTTGTGGTAATTTGGATAACTATTTTGTTAATTCTTCTACAATTTTAGTGAGCAATTTGTTTTGTGCTAGTATTGCATCATTTGTACCTAAGTCCACCATTCCATGCTTCTTTTGTACGGTTCCTCGATTGTATTGCACTCGAATATCGATGAGAGCCATTCGGTTGATAATTGAGACTGCTTCTTCTGCGCTTTTTGCTAATAATGATCCACCAGCTATTGCGTCAAGTAAGAGTTTTGGTTGTGGCTGCAATCCGTTGCGGAAGATGTGGATTTGTGTTAGGTTGTCAAAACCATGATTTGGACATTTTTGTAGCATGGATTTGTAATGTTCCCAAGCTTCACATAAAGTTTCATTTGCGGATTCAGAAAACGCGACAATTGTTGTTTTAGCATCCATGAACCGGTTGTGAAGGAAGAATCTGTTAAGAAACTTCACTTCCAATACATTCCAATTGGTCATGGCTTTGGTAGGTTGGTCAAGATACCAATCATTTACTTTGTGTATCAAGTAGTGCAAAATAATCTCATGAAAACAGCTTCCTCTTTTGCTTCGGGTGCACCTAACGTACCGGCCAGCTCATAAAAATTTGTGAGATGGGTGTATGGATCTTCATGATCCAAACCTGCAAAAGGGTTAGCGTAAATAATCTGCAGCAACCCTGTTTTCATTTTAGTTTGTCTAGTGGATGGATTGTTGGTGAGACGGGCCAATCGCCTTGGACTGCTTGCGCAAGGACCGTTAACAGTCTCATCTGCCATGGTTTATTTGATAGGAGTTGTTGATAAAACATAAGTGGATTCCTTTTGTTTGGTTACTTGCTTCTGCTTCTTTGCACGTCTTTTGTTCTTCCGGACTGTTCTTTCGATCTCGGGATCAAAAGGTATTAATTCCCTTGAGTTTGTACCTCGCATACACAAAGTGTTACAATTTCTAACCAACAAATGTTAGGAGAAAGTGAGATAAAGTACAGGTGTAAATATATATACAGTATTTTGAACAAATATACAAACTTAAAAGATAACAATACTCATTATGTTCGTAATATCTATATGTCAATCCACGACAACTATGCCATTTTGATGTTGAGTAAATCAAAAAGAAGTATTTTGTTATCGTATCCACAGAGACTGGAGTGATATACCAACACTTACGTTTACTGATATAGTTTAAGTTCAAGTTTTTCGGAATGTTTAAAGTTTCAATAGAAAGTAATAGTGAAATGTAAGATATACAGAATAAAATAAGCGGGATTGTAATATGACAAGTTATCTTGCAGGGATTGGATGTCCTCAACCCTTTACATATGCAATGTACCGATTAATTTTGGCATAATCATGTGTTCATTCATATTTCCACATACTTTTTAAAATAACATGTATGTCTACATGAAAGTTTCAAGATTCCAATCAGTTTGTTGAATTGATGATGTCTCAACCGATTAAACAATCTGATTGTATGAAGATCAAGTATTTGGAGGTGGATATTAAAACTAATTCTATGTCTAGCAATTAGAGTTTAACCGGTTCATTATCTTTGGTTCATGAACTCGAAAGCAATTTTTATTAACATATCAAATTCATAAAAATTAAAAAGATAAAATCAAGATAGAATCAATAATCATGAAAACATGTTTATATTAAGAATACAATCGGTAAATATACATACGATTATGGTAGATTCTTTCAATCCCAGCAAGAGGAGGAGATTAGCTAGCCATTTTCATGGTAGCTTGTACAAAAAGGAAGAATTAGAGATGAATGAGCATCACTGATGATTCCTCGATCGTTGATGTGTATCCAGCTCGATTCTTTGATTGCCTCCCTTAAGTGTCTATTACAACTCTCTTTGACAGAATACACTAAATATTATAAGTTGTTATCAATGAAAACTAGATGCCTTCTGCATTGCTCTTGGTCTCTTTTTATGTCGGTTATGGCCACCTGAGTTTGCTTAGCAAGTTTAAGTTTCACTACACGAGCTATCGTTTCTTCTCCATTAAGTATGTGAGCTATCAAACCGCCTTCTAGGAGCCTCCAATCTTCGCTAAGTGAAGCATATTCCGCTAAGCAAACTTCCTTTCTTATCCATTAAGTTTTGAGTTATCCAAACACCTTCCAAGAGCCTCCAAACATCACTAAGCGAGGTATAGTTTGCTATGTGAACATCCTTCGCTGCTCTTCACTTCGGGCCTTCGCTAATTCTTTGTTGCGCCTCGCTTCTAGCGAACTAGAATGATTTGCTAATGACTTGGTTTCGCTAAGCAAAATAGAGCTCGCTTAGAGAATCGTGCCTTTGCTGTCTCTTCGCTTGCAACTCGCTGCTGGCAAACCTGGAAGTTTTATTCCTGACTTGGTTTCACTAAGCGAATTAGAATTTGCATAGCGAAACAGGACATGTTATTTGTTTGACTTTTTCCTTCCTTTGATTCATTCCTGCAATAATTAATCACGCATCGTTAAAAGTATCATTTTTCTTGACAAAGTGTGTATTATTTCATGAATAAATGTTTCCTTAATTTGATAAATGTTATTTTTCATAAATGAATTTTATCCATTTTGGGCATTTATAAGCTTGCAGCGTGTTCCAACATGTGTCTCATCATTTGGAGTGTTGGATCTGTTACGTCAATTAATGAGGCATGATCCAACGCTCTTGGTTTTTTCTGATTTTAATTCTTTTTCTTTTTGATTATTTTAAATTACTTTTTCTTTAAAATTCGTAGTAATTTTATTTATTATCCAAAAAAATCCCAAAATAATTTCTAAAATTCTCTTTTATTTTTTTCATCTAATTTTTATATTTCCACATTTTATTTCACTGATTTTCTATTTTTCATGAATTTTCTCTTTTCTCCTTTGTTTTAATTGGTTTAGAAATACTTTTCTGCATTTTGAAATTTTGAAATTTTTTATTTTGGTTCTCATTTTATTTCCAACCTTCCATAATTTTCTTGGTCATTTATTTGGTATTTTGAAGGATTTTGTGGATTTTCCATTTTATTTTCATTTTAAAATCATTCAAAAATACCTTTAATTCAGTTTTAATTCATTTAATTTCATTTTTGATTTATTTGATCTAGTGATTTTCTGTTGGCCTTGGATCATGATGACTTTGACTTCAAGTCTCATCAAACTCAATGGATCTTAGGTGTTGATAGGGTGAAAACCCTAATCCACCAAAATTGATGATTGATTTTGATGATGACTTGATCAAAATTGTGATTTAATTTGGGTGTGACTTCTTTTTTCCCTTTCATCTTCATCCCTTTCTTTTCTTTTGATCAATTAGATGGGTTGGTGTCCATCTTGTTCATGATGTGTGGGTTGGTGCTTGATGAACTTTCATCATTTCAAATCTATCTTCTAAGTGATCATGAATCATTTAAGGAACTTTAGACTGATGCATAAGTTTGTCCTAAGTGTCATGAAATGTGGATTGAAGTAATGAACCATCCTCCTAGCCTTTGTGCTTGATCACCCCATTTCATTTTCTTTTCTTGTGTGGCATAGCTTTATGAGGATGATTTACATATCATTTCTCTAGCATGTATTAACACAAATATTATTATTAACCGACCTCAGATAGTTGTGACTTCTACATAAGTCCAATTACGATTGCTTAACATAGCGCTAAATTTGTCCCAAAGGCAATGATATTTTTATAAGTGAGACTGTAAGTCTCCTATTCATCATGGTATTGTGTGAAAATTTTGCCCCTTTTCCATTTGTGAGAGTTACTGGCATACTTGTTGATTTTATCCAGGTGGATCTCTTCTTATAAATGATGTATAAGGTTCATATTTTCATTCTTGTGAGTGGATAGTTGAGTATTCTCCAAAAAATGACCAAAATATCTTTTAATCTTTGATTGCGAACATCATTTACTAATAATTTACTTGTATTAACTTTTACTTCAAAGTCATTTACCTTTATGCCTTTACTTTTTATGTCATTTAATTTATATTTTATGTTTAGCATTTCATATCATATTACTGTGTAATTATATTATTTTTGTTCTTTGACCACTTGGATCTTTCTTTTGATAATATTGTAAAGAAGACACTAATAAAAAACCTAAAAAAGAAGCTTGTTACTCCTAACTCATGGACTTATGATTACTATCCTTGGCATCTTTGTGGAGTTATGGAATTAGGATAAGGATCTTGACCTTTGCTTTGGGACTTGTGACTTAAGATCCTGGAATTCATTTGATACCTGAAGCGGTAAATTCATGATCATCAAGCTATGGATAAGCTAGAGATCAAATAACAAGAGTCGCCACCGCGCTTTTATTGTTTCCAAGGGAAAAGGGAAAAAGTACGAACAAAACCCAAAAAGTAAGAAGTTTTCAAATCAAAACTAATAAAATGTCAGAGATTATAGGTAAGGGGGTTGGTTACACAGAGGGAAGGTGTTAGCACCCAAAGTGTCCTAGGTACTCATAGGGAGCCCTTTTTATGTGCATATGTATTTGGTATAAAGTGATGTTTACAAACAAATAGAATGGGTGGATGAGAAAAAAATTCATTAATTATATTTTTGTGTTTGACAAAACCTTCGGTCTTGTGCCTACGTACCAACATAAAAATGAGGGATCAAAACCTTGTAGTTCGTGATACAAATTTCCAAGTGGATGCATTGCTTTTAACAAAAATTAAGTTTGAAAGGCACAAGGGCCTAAAAATGATTTGACTGAGTTAGTTATTTTTGGCTTCTTGAAAGTTTAAGTCAAGTATAGTTAAGTTTATTTACAAGTTTGATTTAGGAAAAGAAATTTAAAATGCAATGACATAAGGCCAAAGTTTCTATCTTTTTTGTAAAATTGGTCAAAGTTTAGAACAAAATAAGTTCAATAAAGAAGGTTTTGAAAAAGGAGGGAGATATTTTGAAATTAAATAAATGGTGAGAAGATGAAGATACTATCCTATGTACAAAATTAAAAGTTTAGAGTTGAAAAGATCTGACCAAGTCGGTAGCAATCCAATAGACAGAATGTCAATAGAAACCCAGAATTCCCTTGGACTTTTATAATCAAGCAACACACAAATGCACAATTATATTATCTTGAAGAGCAAGGCATCAAATAAAGATGGCCCCATCCAACCTTATCCATTCCATGATCTTCTTCAAGGTAGCCCATGTAACAGATGAATTTCACAAGTCACAGGTTCAAAATAACAGCTTCACAATGATCATGTTGCAGATGAACTTAGAGAGATCTTGAATGATATATCAGATGAAGTTTCAAATTGCAAGCACTTGGTTTCTCAATAAGTTGGCATTGGCCAAGTCCTTTAGCATAGGAATGTTGCCTAAATTCTAAGTCCATTTGTCCAAGATCAAGCCAAACAGTCCACACAAAAGTTTAATAGGGTTTTTGTTGTTATTATATACATTAATGGTCAAAGACCACTCAAACAAGCAAAGTATACACAAACAAAATATATCACACAATATGGTCCAAGTGGACAAAGTGAAAATTGCATTAACATAAACAATTAGGATGATATGAACAATGGCAAATGTATAAAAGCTGGAATTAAATGACATTAAAGTAAATGGCTTGTAATTAAAAGTTAGTAGATATTAGGTTAGAAGTTAGTATTGTTTTGCTTTTCTTTCTTAGACATTCTTTGGAGAACACTCAACCCACTTGTCACAAGCATGAATCCTTGAGCCAAAACATCTTCCAAAGGAATGAAAGAAGGCCAAGTTTCCACACAATACCATGAAAGAGGGGAGACTTATAATCTCACTAACTAGAATGCTATGCCTTTTAAGTCACAAATTTAGCGCTATGTTAAGCAATTGTAATTGGACTTATGTAGAAGTCACAACTATTTGAGGTCGGGCAATAAAATTTTGGTGTTAATGCATTTGAGAGACATAGTATTATGAACTATGCTCATGAAACATACCACACACAAAAAGAATATGCAAAGGTGTGGGCTAATCTCATCCATACTCATGTTAATTTTTCAATCAACTAGCTTTAGGACTTTGAGATATCATAGGCCAAATGAGATGAATGCATAAAGAAGGGGAATAAGATGAAGAGGGAGGGGAATGGATGAAATCACAAATTGATCAAATGAGGACTTTTACCAAATTAATTTCATTCATTCATTTTGGGAGATGGAACGTACATTCCATCAATCCCCTAAATCCAATGATATTAATTTGACAAGGTCAAATCAACCTTGATCAAGGCCCAATAACAATAGTCAAACACAAATAAGTCATCACAATTAATCAACAAAATTATTTGGCATTTATTTAAATTAAAAATACTAAAACAAGGCATTTAAATTAAATATGGTTTGTCCAATTCCTAAAACCTCATCAAAACACCAAAGAAACGGTCATGAGATTTATCATCGGTCAAACAAGGTCAAAGGACCTTGGAGAAAAAATTTCATAATTTTTGGACATCTAAAAGTATTTTTAAA
Source organism: Lathyrus oleraceus (assembly GCF_024323335.1). NCBI lineage: Eukaryota > Viridiplantae > Streptophyta > Magnoliopsida > Fabales > Fabaceae > Lathyrus > Lathyrus oleraceus. Next base: position 339,850,994 of record NC_066584.1, on the reverse strand, counting down.
CAATTAAAAAACAAATGAAAAATTAATTAAATCATGAAAACTCATATTTTTTGGATCAATATTAAAATTAATATGAATTAATGAAAATAAAAGGAATAAAGAAAATCAGAAATAACCAAAAAACGTGAGCCACTTGATCTCCCTCATTAATTGAGGTGGCAGATCAAGTGGCCACCAGCACGCGTTCCATTTTGGTCTTGAGTCAATGCGCCACAGGAAAGGTAATTACAATGCACGCTCGTGATTAAAACGATTCAAATAAGATCAATGGCTCAGAACCAAGCCAGCACATCACCTGTGTCCAAAGGTCGGTCGTCTTCTCCGGCGACCCTGGACGGACTGGTTCACTCATCACCATAAAAAATGGAAAAGAGGACATGATCTGCAATAAAAATGGCATAGATCACGAATCTGACCTCAATTCATCCTAACTCCAAGTATATTGAGAGATACATGGAGTTGAAATTTGAGGTACATGAACTGAGTTACTTCGATTTGGCCTCAAAGCAACTCAATCTTCTTGCCTACATTGGTAGGACTTCAGACAACCAAAGAATCAAGAGAATTGAGCAAGATTGGGAGAGAATCGGAGAGATGATTTTTTTTGGAAAATACCTTCAATGTAGGTATGGTTCAACTGTTCTTGCCTTCGCTCGTGCTTGATCTCACTCAGAATGCTTGCAGGAATGGAATAGAATGCACAAAAGGTCTTGGATCCTTGGAGTTTTGAATCTCAAACAGTGAGAATTCTAACTCAATTTCAAATGAAATTCTCAGGATTATCCTTTGGAATGAGAGGGTTAGAGGTCTGGGATCAAAGTTGGCGCAAATGTGTATGTAATTTAGAGCATATGGAGCTCTATTTATAGCCAATTCAATTGATATTTGCACACTTGAAGTGAACTTCCAAAATTAGCAATGTGTGATGCATGAGTGCATGGGTGTGTACAGGCCCATGAAATCGCTCCATCTGATCCATAATTGAGTGTAAACAAGGCTGAAGTCAGTGTGGAATTCTAGGCAAGTGTGTGTGAAGATTTAAAGTTTGATCTTTGCCAATGATGATACCATGTTCATGCCATGCGCAACCCTAGTAATTCTTGTCCAAAATGGATGATCTTTGACTTTTTCGAAAGGTTAGATCAAGAGGAACAACTTTCATGTTCAACACTTTTCCATTTGAAGCTTGTATCATGATGAATTTTGAGTTGGAAGTTTGGAAATTTCAACATGTTGAAGTGTTTTCTAAGTGTTAAGCCATATGTCTCAATATTCAACCTTGCTTAACTTTTTATGTGAGCTTCAAATGAGAAAAATGTATTCATCAAAGTTGTATCTCTTTAAAAGACCTTAAAAATTGTCACCAATTTCATGTAATTTGGATTTTAAATGATAGAGTTATGCATTTTTGAAGTTTGGAAAAATCACTTGATCAATGGTATAGGTCAAAAGTGACCTATAATGTAGCTTATATCACATGCTCATAAAAGTTGAATTAGCTCTCACTCCCAACATCAAAGTTGAATTATACATCTTGAATTTGATTATGCAACTTGGAAATCTTTCATCTCATAAAAATTGAGCAAGTTATGGCCTTGGGAAGTTGACTTTCAAATTAGGGTTTAGACAAAATAACCTATAATGTTTCAACATAGCAAACGATTTTCAAAGGAAAAATAGCTCTAGATATCAACACGAAAATTGTTTGGAATGTCATTTAGAGTAAGTTTTCTCTTGTAATCATTTTCATATGGTGAAAATTGTAGGAGATAGGTCTAGGGAGACCCAGTTTTGATCAGATGAAATCATCTGGCCAACCACCATCAACCTACTTGCTAATCTTCAATTCTCTTGACTTTCTAGG